>NC_143140.1:33803667-34106698 GCF_059928025.1 Delphinapterus leucas
AAAGACCAAACGTGTGAGTAAAACTGTAAAGAAAACAAAGGCATTAGAATATATTTGTGACCTTAGCCATAAGTTGTTAAGAAAAAATATGATGCATTTAAATGCATCAAAATTAAATATTCCTTGATCAAAAAAGAGATGCATTAAGTTCTAAGTTAAGTGGTAGACTGGGAGGAGATAACTGTAATGACTGTTTATGAAAAGGATTAAATCACACAATGGAGACTCTCCCCAACTTGTAGATCTCCATCAACAGTTGTCAAGAGATTGTCTACATAGTCAAAGTAAGACTTCCTAGCTCTGACCTCAAGGCTTTCTTTGATGGAAGTAAAGAAAAGAATCTTAGTGCTTGGTGTTAATTTACATCCCTAGAGGCTTCCATCTGTAGGTGCCCTAGAACTCTGCATTCCTGCAAGTGCACCTTCACTTCCCCCTCTTCTTCACAGTCTCTCCATCACTCCTTACACATTGAGGCCATTGAGCAAGAGTTTCATCAAGGACTTGATCCTGCTCAGTCACCAAGAGAAACCCAGGTCAACTTCTGTACCTCAGACCTTAATACCTGTAAAGTCTGGCATTTTAATTTTTTAGACTCTCTCTGTTATGCCTTCCCATCTATTAAAACCATGTCACTTTACCATCTAGACCCCATGGTCAATAATCAACAAATCCCCTCCATCCTCAACCTCTGAATCTTTTTGTTCAAATCGAAATCTGGCTTTTGCCTGATGCATCTTCTCCAGTAGCCCTCTTGGGTGGAGGTGGTTTCTCTTCCATATATTTTATACTCCTGGGCTGCAGCTGCCTAACACAGAGTATATGCTCATTAAATATTTATTGAATAAAACTGTTTAATGAATTTAGATCACATTTTCCTTTTTCCTAACTTTCATAAGTAGCTTTAACTTTTTAATCTATAACATCATTTTATACATCAAAATGCTAAATTATATCCATAAATTATGATTGTGTTCAGTTTACTCAAGAAATCAAAGATAGCAGCACACAATTTATAAATCTTTCCTCACTGTTTTAGGTTGATTTTCACAGAACAATGCTGCCAACACGGTATCCAGAGAGTAGCAGCAGCAACTGGGAACTGTAAGAAATGCAGATCTTTAGGTTCTACTCCAGACCTACTGCCTCAGCAATCTGTGTTTTCACAAGACCTCCTGATTGATTCTGGGACAGACTAAACTCTGAGAACTACTGCAATGTAGATTGATGTCATAGAAACACAGGTTGATAGCAGGGCTTTTATGAAGGTGGTTTATTGAGGAAGTGTTCAGAGGTGCAACCTGTAGAGAAGTGAGGGAAAGCATCTTGGCTCAAGTCTGGCCACAATCTGATCCTACGGGGAAATCTGCAGTATCAGTGAATCCTAACTTGAGGCAAAAGAATAGGACTTCTGTGATTCTGAAATCACTCTCCACCTCTAGAGTGAAGGTGTAGCCTTCAGGTACTTCTGCATTAAATAGACCTGGTAGACCCAAGGCAATTCTCAGAATGGTGCTGCTGGTGGCCTTTGGCCTCTAACATTCATGGCACTTTGGGTTGGATGCACTGTCCAGAGATAGCGTAAGAAGGACATGAATGAGGCACAAAACTGAACTTTATACCACATTTTATCTGAAATTTCTCTCAGAGAGAGAGATTATTTAGGTTTTTATGCATATTTTCCTTTGGAAAACAATAAAAGAACATTTCATCCACAGACAGAAAAATTCAAAGATAAAAACTTCCAGTGCCTTCAAGATAATTTTAATTAGTCCTTCAATCAGGTGCATAATTTTCAGGCTTTCTCAACATTTTCTTTAAGTCTTGCCAATCCACTTTATCCTCAGTCTTAAAACCAAAAGGTTTTTTTTAATTTAAAATATTTTTATGAAATGACCTCTTGACCACATAATGAATCTATCCTCTTATCTATTAATTCATTCAAATCCTGGGTATTTTAAATTGCTCAAGCCCTATTTGGTCTAGATGATTATGCTGTTACTTGTGATTTTACTCCTAGAAGTTGATAGTACGTTCATTTTAGAATCATGAATTAAGCCATAATCCTAAATAAATTGCTCAATAATAATTTAAGCTTCTGAAGGTTTGATTAAGAATGCTAAGGGATTATAAAAAGAGTGCTGATGACCAACTTATATGGGGACAAAAGACAATGTCTTCAAAACTTTTTTTAAGTATCTATACTTGGAAATTAATATTAAATATTTTTTCACACTTTCCCTTTAGAAAGAAAATGCACATACTAAAGTTAGCTCTAAATAACTGTTTAGACACGATTTAAGCAATTTTATAAATAAGCATAGGCACATTGTAATGCCTTGTATTAATTTTAAAAATAGCTTTCAAAAGAATTAAAAGACTTCTTCGAATTTGTAGTTTCTATTGATGGAGAAAACCAGAAATTATATAATTCTTGTGCTATATTGGTAGGCCCATGCCCCTTCCTTGCCCCTTTTAAAATAGCTATGTTGAGACTCTGTTTTAAAAATGTGTATATATAGACATATTTTTTTCCATAGTTGGAATCAAGATATATTTTCCTTAGGCTTATTTCAAATGCCTCCTCTCTTTTGTACCTTCTTTCTTTCATCATTTTTCCTTTAGGTTTTTTCCTCCTGTTCCTCCTTGTTCTCTAGAGATATAACCTAAACAGGACTGAAGTAAAATTATTTTAAGCACAATTCTATACCTATACTTCCTTGATTTCTCTCATTGACGTTCCTCTTTTTAGAATAAAGTCTAGTCATACTGTTACCCTGAATTGGTCCTCATTTTTTCCACTCTTTCCTTTTCTCCTCAGTCCATGTGAGTCTCCTTGCTTCCCTGTGTGAGACGATATGCAAGGTTGGCTAAGAGCAGGCAGTCTTTTGAGAAAAACCTGGCTTCAATGTGAGCTCCAAGATGTGAGGCTTGGCGCAGGTTAGTGAAGCTCTCCGTTTTCTACATCTGAGCTTTCCCATCTGTAAATCGCATGAAAGTAATGGTCTACTTGTAGCAGACGCTGTTTGTGCCTCATTCAGATTCCCCTTCGATAGCCAGTGCAGACACCTCCACATCTGCCCCTTTTCTCTGGAGAATACCTCTCAGCTAATGGCAGCCCCCTTGTCCAGAAGGTTAACCACCCTACACCTCTACCCGTGTTCTGGGAGCAGCTGACAAGCAATGCAGGCTGACCACTTAGCTCCAGGGGATGCAAATCTGGTAGAGATTTGTGCCCTAAAAATTTCTACCAACCCCATAGATCAGGCCTAGAATGCTTACTTGAGGACATCCTTGCCCATCTCATTTCTCTTCCCTATCTTGCTTCCTTCATTTCCTTACAGGTGTTACTGAAGATCATGCCTTCAATGCATCATTTATGCCCAAATTCCTGTCTTAGGCTCTGCTTCTAGGCAATACAAAATAAAAAGTTTGTTACCAGGAGTGGTTCTAGCAAGCAGGCATAGAGGATGGGATTCTGGAGTTGAAACACCTACTGGTCAGCAGACAATAAAAACCCCATCACTGGTGGTAAGTGGAGTATAGTATTACTGACAGGATTTGGAAGTGTGACTGCTACTTTAACCTGCAGTGAAAAAGGATGGATCCAGGTATACAGCGCATACAGGATGCACTGGCTTGTGCAATGTCTCTAGCCTTTTAGAAATAGTGAAGAAATGGTAATAGGTACTGGGAATGTTGGTGGCTGCTGATAAACATCATTAATGCTTAAAGAAGGAAAAGACAGGCTCAGGGAAATCAATCATTAATTTAAAACGAAGTGTGATAGTCAAAATGTCTCCTTGGCAGCCTTTAAAGATACTCTTACCTCCTGCTGACAGGGTTGAAAGCCAAGCACTGAGCTATCACGGAATTCAAACTAGTACAATAAGTACTTGTATTGGTACTTGAGCCACCAAAAATAGGTCTATATTCTGTGTTTAAGGATTCAGGTAAGCAGAATATAGTATAAACTGATTTCGATCCAAAATTTTCAGTGTTCTTGCTGAAAAAGATTTCAAAGGTATTCATTAAGTATAGTGAATGACTGACTTTTAGACCACAATGTTGTTTTCATTTTGCAGAAAGGAAAGGAATATTGCACATTTTAAATAACTATGCAATTATATGTAATCTCGTTTAATTCTCACAACTAGCCAAGGAAGTCTGGTACTTTTGTAATGACCATTGTACAGATGGGGAATACAAGGCAAAGAATGTTTAAAATTTCTAAAGATAAAGCGTAGTGGCAAGTAGAAAAGCTAGAACTTAAAACCAAGTTTTGATTCCAGGAAATGCTATGTTGTTTGTCTACATGGTTCTTTCCTTTTCTGAACAGCTGGAGAATTTTTCAACTATAGTTTTTATTGTTTATTGTTCTTTGTTGGACATGGGGAAAATATGTAGTCTGCACGCTTTAGATCTTAGAATATAGTGTAGAAAAAATTGTCCAAATTACCTGAAGAATTCACCTAGTGAAGTCAGATATGAGCAACATAATCCTTGGGGCTAAATATCACAGTAGACCTAGAGATGAAAGGGCCCTCTTGGGCACACAGAAGGGTCCATCTGCCTTAAAAGTGAGAGGTCTCCTGGAAAATAAATTACCTAAGGGGAAAAGAAAGGAGGACTATGAGATGTTTAAGGACAATGGGAAGAGGAGGATTCGAAGGAACGAAATCTAATTGTGATTTGCTGTGCTGGTAAGAACTTTTGGGTTCATCATCTGTAGATGATGATAAGGATCTCAGATGATATTAGGGAAAGACAGATTTTGCTAAAAGGATTCACATGGACTGGAAGCAGAGTCAATCAGAATCTGTGTCAATTCTAAGCTTATGCTACTACCTCAAATCCTGTAAGGTATCTTTTTATAGGTTCTTTTCTTACATCCATTCTCTTCGCCAATTCCCTTCATAATCTCTTGTTCAGATTGCTTGGCTTAGTTCACTGGTTAGATGCCTAATGAGTAGAGCTCTTTTTCAGGGTCACTGATCAAACTCTATGATCTGCTTGTGGATCAGATACTCAAACTGGTCCAAGGAATGACTATTCTTGTGCATGGTAAATTTCTATGGTTCTCCTAAGCAGAAGCCTTTAGTTAGGCAGTTTCAGGTGGGGGTATTATTTTTGGCAGCAATATGACTTAGACATCTGGAATACAGACTATATTACTCTAATGTTTTGATGATCACATACTTTATCACCAAAACTTGGTCACTTTTGAGAGCAAAATGAAAGTTCTTAATAATTACATCAGAACAACAGACATAAGACTCTCACAAACTGGAATGTATATTCACTTTTCCTATGGCTCTGACTTTTCTTTTATTCTTCTCTTCTTCTGAAGTTTAGAGGCAAAGAAATGCCACATCACTGAGAATTCTAATACAACATGGTATCATGGCTTCAGGACTGAGGAACAACTTCATGACAAGTGTAGACTCATAGACCTACAGCCTGATATCACTAAGATACTTCCTTATCGATGGAAAGACAGCAAAATCCTGGACAATAAGCATTACTGAATGAGTTATAGAACAAAAAATGGGGAAATGTTTATAAGAAATTTCCTAGTATCTTCAGAGTGCCAGTTGTTTATAATTAATGGGACCTCAAATACTTAATTTATCCTTTCTCCTTGTTGGTGCTTGATAAAGGGTGACAAATGTATGAAAAAAAATTCTTTTGTAGATATGAAGCAATTAGTAGGAAATCAATAGGATTCAGAAGATGAGTAAATTCTTAACTGTGTGATCTTAGTCAAATCACTTAAACTCTATGGATTTCAGTAGCCTCCATTAAAAACTTTTTTATTCTAATATGAAGTCTGAAAGTGTTTCCTTTGATAGGCTTATAACACTGGAAAGAAGTAATTATAATATTGGATAAAACTGATCTTATGAATGAAACCAAAGTCACATTTGGAGTTATAATTTGCAATTTGTGTTAATCGGGTTCCTCCAAGACCCAAACACTAAAAGGAAATTTAATATGTGAGAACTTATTAAAGAAATGGCTTGTGAGAGAAAATGGGGATGGATCTGTGAAAGGCTGGGAGTGCTATCTGACAACAAGTCTGACCCAAGAGAAGGAGAGATGGAAGGACAGTTGGTAGACTTCCATGCATGCTAAAGAAAATTTGGTTAGGCTCTCAAGGAGAATGCAAGACAGACTCAGCCATCAGAGAAAGGTTCTTCCAGCAGTGGGTCTACCTTAATATAATATCTTCCTGTGTTCAGACATTAGCTTAGATCAGTCAACGGGAAGCAGTGTTTTGGAGCAAACGTGGCAATAGATTTCAAATTTAGAAGCCTTGCTAGAGGTCTGCTTCTCTACAAACATTCAGGGATCAGCTCTATCATGGTTCTCTTGAGGCTTTCTTCCTGAAGGGAAGCTTATTGTGATAAACTACACCTCGCATTTCTGCAGTTGATCTCTGTCTTATAACTGGTACTCATCTTCTTCCTCCTCCACTGTCCATTCTAAATTCCCTTCACCCTTAATGATCACCTGAGTAGGTCCTACTTGTTCACCCATGGGGTAACCTTCATTACTAAGCTGTTCTATCCTTGGTAATTTTATCCTTCTCAGTCCCACACACATTCATTCACAGGTACAACTGAGCAAAAGGATACCAGGATATGCCCAAGTAGATCCTCTGTGTTTAATACACATTCCTCCCTGCCCATTTTATGTAAAAGCATCCCTAATGAACAAAACAACAATAATACAAAACAAAGCAAAACAATTTCTGTTGTTCAGAGGTAATTACTTCTGCCAGGAGGTGGTTGTTCATCTTGCTTGCCTGTCCCTGGGCACAGGAATGCCAAAGCATCCTGGTAACAGCTCTAACTTATAGTTCAGTGGAACCCTTTCTGTGTCCCTTGATAACCTGTATGCCTTGTTTGGGGATTCAGACCATCCACTCTAAGAATCCCAAACTGAGAAAACAGAAGCACAAAATCCCCCAGTGAGTCATTAGGAGTAAAGGCAAAAGGGGTCACTGCAGCTTCCATTTTTTAGTTTCTGAGACCACGTATCCTTCCTATTGGGAATATATTATGAAAGAGTTCTCTGATCTAATAAATACACTGTGTCCTGAAGGATGGCATCCCTTCCTTTCAGATGTTATAGTTTCAACTTCATTTTTGAAGGTCATTCTAGTTTTCCAGGAGCACAGTATGGTATGTGACACAACCAACGGATCCCATGGTCATGGGCTCACTCCCACATCTCCTTCACCATAAAGTATGTCCCCTGTTCATACCTGTGGATCAGGCATTCTGTAAGCCCCTAGCTATTAGTGCTGGTCAAGAATTTGCAGGGAGTAAAGGAATTCTAATACCGAGAATAGTTATCTAATTCTATCAGAATGAATAGCTGGCACTACCACGATAGAAAGATAGAAGGCAATCAATGTCAGGGGTCCCCAACCTTTCTGGCACCAGGGACTGGTTTCGTGGAAGACAATTCTTCCATGGAGCAGGGGCGGGGGGGGGTGATGGTTCAGGCGGTAACGTAATACGAGTGATGGGGAGCAATAGGGAGCTGCAGATGAAGCTTTGCTCGCTTGCCTGCCGCTCCCCTCCTGCTGTGCGGCCCGGGGTTGGGGATGGGGAACCCTGATATAGACAACTTGCCCAAAAGTGGCTGATTGTTCATCTAAAGAAAAAATAACTTATTGCAGACATAGTGCTGGTCTCTGTTGCTGATAAGATGGACACCTGCAATATAGTCATATAAAGGAATATAATCTACTGGTGTTATTCTAGCCTTTTGTAATATGTCCATTCCATTATGCCCATTTCTCTCAGCCTCTTTCTTCCTTCCTCTACTATTTGTAGAGAACTTAGGCAACTCTAAACTTCTAAGAGCTACCTGAGGTCCTGGCCAGGAGGTTAAATTTCATGTTTTGAGAAGGGCCCCCATGTTCAAGGAGTTATTGCTTATTATTTCATAAATTTTGGCTCAATTGATCAAGCATCTTTAAAATCCAATTCATGAAAGATAACAGACTCACAGATACAGAGAACAAACTAGTGGTTACCAGTGGGGAGATGGATGGGGAAGGGGCAAGATAGGGTTAGGAGATTAAGAGGCACAAACTATTATGTATAAAATAAATAAGATACAAGGATATATTGTACAGCACAGGGAATATAGTCAATATTTTATAACTTTAAATGTAGTATAACCTATAAAAATATTGAATCACTATGTTGTACACCTGAAATTAATGATATTGTAAATCAACTATACTTTAATAAATTTTAAAAATTTAAACAAATTTAGAAAATTAAAAAGAAATTTAAAAAATCCACTCCATGTGTACTACTCTTATTCATGCCAGTATATGCCAGCAGTTCCTGCAACTATTCAGAAGTATGAACTGTTTCCTCCTTTATCAGCCAAGCAAGTTCCCAGATAGGTTATGCTAGAATTTTACCTTAATTTTTTTGCCTGGCAGCCAGGAAACCCCATGAGGGCAGCTCCTGAGGGGGCATATGTTGCCTTATGTGAGAGTGGTTTCTGCAACTCCCTCCACCACAGTAAAAGTGCTAACTGTTTTCATAAAAGGTGGTCCCCTGTACAAGTTCAGAAAGTCAGGGAAGTTAAGAAGTCAGTATTTTCAAGGACATCCTTATATATTACTTGTCTCACGTTTCATGAGCCCAAGTTTTCTCCACCAGGGCCTGACTTTAAGTAAGTTGGCCTTGACTGAACATTAAAATGTCTCTAAAACTTTGTGACTTCAACCATGCACTTCAGGAGACAAAGATGTCTTTATAGGTGACCACAGAAGCCCTCTGGCTCTCACACTTAGTCATTATCATCCTACAGTCTCTCAGCGTCCTTCTGCACGACATCAATACAAAACAGTACCAGCCAACTCTATTTTAGGCATAATTCTCATGTTTTTAAAATTCCTGTATCACTGTACCTATCACAAAGAAGTACTTCCCTTCGTCAGGATATTCTCCTAGGTTACTTCCCATGAAATCTTTGATATTGACTTTCCACTTTCTTTTCCAGAGACTATCCATGCCCCACCTATGAACCAAACCTCCAAATCATTGCCTATTTTCTGCTACTATATGCACATGCACAAACACACACAAGTAGCACTAATATAAGTACAGCATATATACAGTATTTGTATAGTATATATTTTATATATACTGGCTACCGTGAGACCCTCAAGCCAAAATCAACCATCAGAAGAGTTTCAATTCTCTCAGAAATGGGTCTGCTTTCCTTTGGTGAATGAGGCTGCTGGAAAAGCAGATGCAATTGTAGAGAAAAACAAAATTTTAAGTATGTGTTTTCTAATATACATGATTTTTCAAAATATACAGTATATTTATTAAAAATAGAAAGAAATCTGAAGGACTGCATGATGACTAGTATTCTTTCAAGCACTAAACAATAGGATTATATTTATGTTTTCCTTTGGAAATCTAAGAAAGGGAGAAACTTTAATTATGGGAGGAGTTGTGGCCTCTCCCGTTGTGGAGCACAGGCTCCAGACGTGCAGGCCCAGCAGCTATGGCTCACGGGCCCAGCCGCTCCGCGGCATGTGGGATCCTCCCGGACACCTGCATCGGCAGGTGGACTCTCAACCACTGCGTCACCAGGGAAGCCCAGGGAAGATTTTTTTTAAAGACTGAAAAGCTATAAAATATTATGGGTACCCTGTGCATTTTAACAACTTGTGTGGCAAGAAACATCAGGAACCCATCAAGAAAGGAAGGCAAATTCCTATTCTGATCACATGTGGTTTAACAGGGAGAAAAATATATGTTTTCACCCCTTAAATCGTGTGTATGTGTATCACAAATGTATGTTTCTGTCTGTTAAGCTATGTGTGATCAGAAGACAGACTTGCCTTCCTCTATGATATGTATGTATGTGTGTGTGTATATATTCTTCTATGATATGTATGTGTGTATGTATACATATATACATTGATATATTATACACCTTGATGTATATACATCTATATACATATACACATGCATATATACACACATAAACACAGACACTCTCTCTCTCTCTCTCTATATATATATATATATATACACACACACAAATACAAATACACACACACACACACATACATACATACATAGTTGTATCTAGGTATCCAGTGTGGATTGGTTCCAGGACCCCGTGCAGATACCAAAATCCACAGACACTCAAGCCCCTTATATAAAATGGCATAGTATGTGCATATAACCTACACACATCCTCCCATATACTTTAAATTGTCTCTAGATTACTTATAGTACCTAATACAATGTAAATGCTACATAAATATTTGTAAATACAATGTAAATGCTATGTAAATAGTTGCCTGTACAAGGCAAATTCAAGTTTTATGTTTTGCAAATTTCTGGAAATTTTTTCCAGTTATTTTCCATCTGCAGTTGGTTGAATCCACAGATGTGTTACCCGCAGATACAGAGGGCAACTGTGTGTGTGTACCTCGCAGATACAGAGGGCCAACTGTAAGAGAGATTACTGTAGTTGTTATCACTGAATAGATATTTTCAAATTACAATGTTTTACTCATCCTTATTAAATTATCCCTGTTGTACTGCTTATTTATCCTGAAAAGAAATGTTATGTCATACTTTATTGAAGATCCCACTGTTCTGGGTGATTGACTGACTACACATGTTGGAATGTAGAGAAGAGCAATGGTGTATATCTTTTCATAAAAACTCCTGAATAATGAAAAAAGCCAAATTGTCTGCAGAATAGGCAAAATGGATATCCCATTGTAAGACCTTGGAAATAAATGGCAATCCTGTAAAGTTTACTGTGTATTTTTTGGCTTTGCTCCTATAGTGATATCTGTGCAAAGTGTAAGTTTATATGTGTATGTGAGTATGTGTATGCATATGTTTTGATGTGTGAATTTCACACTTACATCTTTGTTAAAACGTTTTCTTGAAAAATAAAAGTATACATTTTTCAGAATTACAAATAAAATACTTTTAAGAAACTTTATGTCCTGTAGTTTAGTTTATTTCTATGTTTCTAAAAATAAAGCCTACCTCCAGAGAGACAACTATAGGTCTGAGGACATGCGATCTGGCTAGAATTTCATGGCAGAGCTGCTGCAGGAATTTAAAGAGTAAGTTAGTCATCCTGCTCCTAAGATAACTTATTTCTAAAATTGAATGATAAACTACATCATGTTCAGAATTAAATAATTAAAGTAATAAAACAGTAATTATACATAGCTTTAAGATAGAATATAAAAAAAACAAACACAAGGTTTTTTTCAATAGTATTTGTAGTAAGCTACTTTGCCATGGCAAAACCAAGATTTCCAGTTCAGGGTCTGTTGTATTTCCCTGTTTTCTCTTCTTAAAAACCTTCCTGATCATAACCACTATGATCAACCAACATTCAGGTCTTCCTTGATATGGTAATATAAATGGGTGCTGTTTCCTGCTTTCATCTTGATTAATCCCTTTAGTCTGCAAACTTTACTTTCTGTTTATTTGTTGCCCTTATTTGTTCCTCCTGAATTTTACTCTTAATTTACATATTTCCAGTGTTTCTTCTTTTAACAGCTTGACTGAGGTACCACTGAAATAAAATGTACTCTATATATTAAAAGTGTACAATTTGATAAATGTTAACAAATATGAACACCTGTGAAACAAACACCACAATGAAGATAAGGAACATATCCATCACACTCAAATAGTCTCTCAGGCTCATTTGTGATCCTTCCCACAGACTTTCCCTCATTTCTCCCAACCCATTCCCAGGCAACTACTGCTATGCCTTTTGTCAATATAGGCTATTTTGCATTTTCTAGAATTTTATACAAATGGAAACATACAAAGTACTAATTTTTGTGTTGCTTCTTTCACTTATCATGATTACTTTGAGATTCAACTGTGATGTTGCTTGTCTCATAGTTTATATAGTAGCATTTCATTTTAAGTGTGGACATTTAGGTTTTTCCAGGTTTTTGCTTTTGTTTTGTTTTTGAGATTTTTTGGTCTATTATAACTTAAGCTGCTATAAACAGTCACAGCCAGGCCTTTGTATAGACATATGGTTTCATTTCTCTTAGGAGAATACCTAAGAGTGGAATACCTGGGTCATATGGTAGTTGTATATTTAAACCCTAAAAAAATTGCTAAAATGTTTTCCAAATTGATTGTGCCAGTTTGTAATCCCACAAACATGAGAGTTCCAGTATCTCTACATACTTGCCGACATTGGTATAACAGTCTTTTTAAATTTAACCATTTTAATAAGCATGTAGTAGCATACTGTTGTGATTTTAATTAACATTTCTCAAATGAGAAATGGTGTTGCATCTTTTATGTACTTATTTGCCATCCCTATCTCTTCTTTGGCAAAGTATCTTCAAATATTTTGCCCATTTTTAATTGGATTTTTGTCCTTATCATTGAGTTGTATCATTAATTAGTTCTTAGAGCCTTTGTAGATGTAATAGAAGGTTCTACATAGATGATCATACCATCTCTAAATAAATACAATTTTACTTCTGCTTTTCAACCTCTATTGTTTCATATCTTAGTCTTGCCTTATTGAACTGGTTAAAACTTTCAGCACAATTCTGGTAAGAGCTGATGAAAGCAGAAATCTTGATATTAAAGGTGATAGCATTCAGTCTTTCACCATTAAGTATAATGTTAGCTGTTAGTTTTTCATAGATGTTCCTTATCAGGTTGAGACAGGTCTCTATGTTCCTAGTTTCCTGAGAACTTGTATTAAAAATGGATTTGGGATTTTTCAAATTCTTTCTCTACATGAACCATCATATATATATATATTCCTTTATAGCTTTCTGTTACTTTGAATTACTTTGATTACTTTTCAAACATTAAAACAAACTTTTAGTCCTGTGATAAACCCCAGTGGGTCACGATTTAAGTGTTTTTATATATTGTTGTATTAAATTTGCTAAACTTTGTTTAGAATTTTGCATCTAGGCTCATGTGTGATATAGATCTATAGTTTTAATTTTCTGTAATATCTTTGATTTTGGATCAGAGTAAAGTTAGTTTCATAAAATGAGTTGAAAAATTCCCCCCTTCTTTGATTTCCTGTAATATTTTGTGTAGAACATTTTTTTTTTCCTCTTAAATGTTTGGCAGAATTGAAGAATTCACATGGAAGCAATTTGTACCTGAGGTTTTCTTTGTGGAAAGATTTTTTAAACTACAAATTCAATTTTTAAAATAAGTTATGTATTTAATTTTGAGAGAATTTTGATAGTTTGTGTTTTTTAAGGAATTTGCTCATTTTATCTCTTGTCAAATTTATTAGCATCTGTATTATAATATTAATTTATTACCATTTTAATTTCTGAAGAAGCTACAATATTGTCATCTCTCTCATTCTTGATGTTGACAATTTTTTATCTTTTTATGTTGATAAGTTTTTTTAGAGTTTTATCAATATTTTGATGTTCACAAAGAACCAATAGTTCATTTTATTGATTTTCTCTTAGTTGAGAAAAAAGAAGGCCACATTTAGGACAAGGGCTATGCTGGTCTTACACTAGGGGTTATAGTAGATCTATCTTAATAAAACCTAAACCCAAACTGAATGAGGCCCAGCTAACTAACAGTAATTAAACTACTTTCAAAAGAAAAATCAACACTCTTTAAAGGAAGACAACAAAATCAAAACAATCAGTAACGTATCACAATGTTAATAATAATGATAGTAATAATAATAAAACCAGACATTTAGGAAGAGGGTAAATGTGATCCTTAACCTGAAGAAAAATAGTCAATAGCAACAGACTTAGAGATGACAAAGAGCTTGTTATTAGCAGACAAAGAGTTTAAAATACCCACTATAGACATGTTCAAGAATAAAAAGAAAATGTCAACACCGTGGGTTAGTGAATGGGGACTCAAGGCAGATAAATTAAAAATGCAAAACCAAAGAGTCAATAGAAATTCTAGAACTGGAAAATTTAATATCTAAAATAAAAAATTCAAAAGATAGACTTTACTACAGGTTTGATACTACAGAATGCAGAGATCATGAATTTGAAGACAGTCAGTAGAAACTATCCAAATTAAAGCATAGACAGAGACAAGTGAATAGAACTTCACTGACCTTATGACAATATCCAGTAGTCTAATGTGTGTGTGTGCATGTGTGCGTGTGTGTGTGTGTGTGTGTGTGTGTGTATTCCAAAAAGCTCAATACAATCCAAGCAGTCTAAATGAACATTAAGGAATGTTGTAGTCAAATTTCAAAAAAACAAACGTAAGAAGACATTTTGAAAACAAGCAGATAAATAAGATGCATTACATACAGAGGAACACCTTATCAGAAACAACATAAGTGAGAAGATAATGCACTAAGTTCTGATTAAAAAAAAGACATCTATAACCTGTGAAAATACCTTAAAATTAAAGTCAAATTAAAGACATTATTTCCCCAGATAAACAAAAGCTGAAAGAATTAATCACTAGAGACCTGAAATATAACACATATTAAAGAAAGTTCCTCAGAGCTGAAATGGCACGAGACAGAAACTGGGGTCTATGTGATTAAACAAAGAGCACTAAAACGGTAAATATATGAGTAAATAGGAAATATACTTTGTTTGTTAGTTTCTTTAACAATTGAGTGACTAAATAAAAAATAAAGACAATTTGTTTAAGGCTTATAAAATATATGTACATAAAATATATGACAGGGCTTCCCTGGTGGCGCAGTGGTTGAGAGTCCGCCTGCCGATGCAGGGGACACGGGTTCGTGCCCTGGTCTGGGAAGATCCCACATGCCGCGGAGCGGCTGGGCCTGTGAGCCATGGCTACTGAGCCTGCCCGTCCGGAGCCTGTGCTCCGCAACGGGAGAGGCCACAACAGTGAGAGGCCCGCGTACCAAAAAAAAAAAAAAAAAAAAAATTAATAATAATATTAATAATATATATATATATAACAAAATAGCAAAATGTACAGGAGAAGGGGTAAAGCAATGTATACTTTTGTAAGGTATATAAAATATGTAATGTGTATGGCATTAATTCAAGGTAGACTGTAATGAGGTCTGGATGTTCACTGTAATCTCTAAGGAAATCACTAAAACAATGAACTACTGATACATGCAACACAGGTAAATATCAAAAACATGAAGAACAAGAAAAGTCAGCAAACGAAGAACACATATTCTGTGTTTCCATTTATATGAAGATGTAGAACAGTCAAAATTAATCTCTGGTCATAGAAATCAGCATATTGGATCCCTTTTGGGAATATTGATGGAAAGGCTGAAGGGAAACATTTGGATAATGAAATATTTTATATCTTAATAGGGGTGTGGCTTAACAAATTATACACTTAACATTTGTGCCTTTTATTATAAAAATTATACTTAAAGGAAGATAAATTAATTAAAAACAGAAAAGTTAACCTTGTATTAAAAGTTTTTGATTTCTATATTTTAAGGTCTATTGATAGTTTTTTAATATTGGCCTGTCTCCTAGTAAAATTAGATCTTTATTGTGTTATAATTTTTTCTTTCTAATAAAGTTCATTTTAACTTATACTATTTCTAATATTGGCTCAATCACCCTCACTTTTCTGAACACACGTATATATGTTTTATTTAATTTCATTATAAAATATTTAATGTTTCTCAAGATATAAATAATAATACAACAAATACCCAATTTCTTATTACTGAACTTGAAGTACAGAATTTTATCAATACAGCAGAAACTATTTATGTGTTATATGCGCAGCAAATATATTTTCCCAATCTGTCATGTGTTCTTTAAACTTTCTTTTTCCTGTCATTTGATGTTGTCATACTTATCCTTTCCTTATGAATTATATTGAGTCCTGATTAAGAGCTACTTCCCTACTCTGAACTCATGTATATTTTAATTTTCAAATCAAAGTCTCTAAACCTCTTTAACTGATTTTATTTTTCTGACTATAATACATGAAGCTGATTTGTTTTTTTCCTTCATAGATAAGCATTTGACCCATACTGGTATCATTCATTAATAAATACTGAATCTTTCATATTTTAAATTTCTACCTATGCATGAATCTGTATCTAAGATTTTATCTTTAAAATTATTTGTTTAATATTAATACAGCTATGCTAGCATTCATTTGATTATCTTTTGCTTGACATATATTTTGCCCATCTTTTCATTTTCAACATTTCCATATCCTTACATTGGTGTATCTCTCCTAAATAGCAGATAACTAGATTTTAGGTAATTTAGTATTTTGTTTGGTGCTCAACATGACTTTGTTATTTAACTAGCAAGTTACATAACTGCATTATTTATGTGACAGGAATTACTTCTCATATTTCTTTAGAATGCTCTTACCCTATTTTAGAGTCATTATTTTATTAGTCTATGATTATTTTACCCATCTTTTTAACTTTTTAATACAGAATTTTCAAACATAAACAAATATAAAGAGAAAAATTTATTAAATCCTTATGTACCCATAACCAAACTTCATCAGTTACCAACATTTTGCCAATTCTTCCCAGGCCTTCATGAGCAGTAATTTTTATTTTTTTGTTTGTATATTTTGCTGGAAGTTTATAAAGAAAGTCCCAGAAATTATGCAACTCTAATCAAAAGACCTTTTACATTTTCATAATCAGTGTGCCATTTTAACACCTAACAAAATTAATAACTTTTAATTCCTTATAACAATGGTCTCAAGATACATTTTACGGTTGCTCTGTTTGAATGAAGAGGCAAACAGGAGCTCCATATTGCATTTGTTGGTCATATTTCTTAAGCCTCTTTCATTCTTTAAAATTTCCTCTCCCTTTTTCATCTCATTGATTTGTCAGAAAAAGAGTCATTTTTCCTATAGAAAGTCCCACATTCTGGATTTGACTACCTCAGTATCTGAAATTTTCTCAGTTTCAGTGTTTCTTTTCTATTCTATTTTAATTCTACTTCTGATATATATTTTTTTAAATGGAAGTCTCTGTCAGTTTGTAAGAAAGGGTTTTGAGATATTTCTGAACCTCTAGAGCAGCACTAATAGGAATATGAGTCACACAAGCAGTTTTTACTTTTGTACTAGCCACATCACAAAAACTGAAAAGAAACAGGTGCAATTAATTTTAACAATACATTTTATGTAATATAGGTTATCATAAATAATACCATTTCAAATTTAAATCAAAATAAACACTGATAGTATATATTATTTTCTTTTTCCTTCTTTCTCTTTCTTTCTTTCTTTTTCTTCCTTCCTTCCCTCCTTTCTTTTTCTTTCTTTCTTTCTTTCTTTCTTTCTTTCTTTCTTTCTTTCTTTCTTTCTTTCTTTCTTTCTTTCTTTCTTTCTTTCTTTCTTTCTTTCTTTCTTTCTTTCTTTCTTTCTTTCTTTCTTTCTTTCTTTTTCCTTCCTTTTCTCTCTCTTTCTCTCTCTCTCCCTTTCTCCCTTTCTTTTGGCACTAAGTCTCCAAGACCTGGTGAGTATCTTTTATTTTCAGTAAATTACAATCCAGCCTAGCTTAACAGCCATATGTGACAACTGTCTACCGTATTTCAGAATGCAGCTCTTCAGAGAATAACCACATCAAGACCCTCTGATCTTCATGCGGCCAACTATCGGGCTTGGTGAATGTTTTTAAGCTCTCACCCACAAATTATAGCTTATAGATTATTTTCCCTGTTTCTATCAATTTTCTCAGGGTGTGGGGGGAATATCTGCTGGCAATTTCTGGATTCCAAGACTTTCTGAGCTATTAGAACTCTCTTTTTTTTTTCTCCCAGCTACTCATGCACAGCTGTTAAACCCATGAGGGGTCTGTGAGCATCCTGCTGTTTGCATCTGTGTTCTGGACACTGGGGTGGGGGGGACTTGTAACCTACTTTTGTTGAAGATGTTGCTTGTGTGTGGTTTCTCTGCTGTTCCAATTGTTATTTGTTTTTATGTCAGGATTTGTAAAGCAAACAAAGCATCATTATTTTGCCCCATTCAGAATCCTACCTTATTAGATTTAACTACATGTTCTGCCAATTTATTTGTTCAGCATATCAAATCTTTTTCTAGCATTACTTTTAATGCTCTATATATTTACACTTGGGAAGTTTCTTCTGTGAGTGTTAGCTGTTTTGTTAACTTATGCGCTTAATTGTTATCATGTTTTATCGGTTTCTTTGTTCATCAACGTTTTTTAGTTCTTTCTCTTTCTTTCCTTATGTTATCATTTTAATGCAATATCTCTGTGTATTTCCAAATCTTATTTGGCTTTATTTTTCCTTAATTTTGAATGACACTTTTATGGACTAGTTATTAATTGGGAAAATGTTTCCAGATGACTTTAAAGATATTGCTTTATTGTCTCCTGGCATCCAGAGATGGTGATGAAATGTCCGATATTTGTTCTTTTGTAAGGAACCAGAGTTTTGGCTATGGAAGTTCTTAGGAATTCCAGTACATTTCAGTTATTCTTGGGGTTCTGAAACTTCACCAAAATGTCCTGGCTGTGTCATTTACTTGCTTGGCACTAGGTGTGCCCTTATAGTCTGAAATGTCCTTCAGTTTTAAGAAGTATTTTTTATTGTGTATCTACTTTTTCCTGTTTTCTTTATTTCTGTAACAACATTTGATTGACTTTTGAACTTCTAGATTTGTTCTCCATGTCTCATTACTTTCTCTAATTCTTTCCATTTCTTTATGTGTTTATACCACAGTCTAAGAAAATTCTCTGGGATTCCATTTGATTAATTTGGTCTCCAACACATTGGCCATTTTTGTTTTCTGATGTCTTCAGTTGAAATGTCTTTAATTTTACCTTGGCAAATTTATTTGCAGCTTATAGGAAATCTGTTTCTTTTTTGTAAGAGAAAGAGTTAAACTACTACCTAACTATTCTGATAAAATTATCTACACCCACATAAAATCTTTGTCTCTCTTATTAATTCTATCACCTCGGCTATTAATTCTTCAGTTTGTTCATTTGTAAACTTAATTACTGTTTTTTTTCTCAATTTTTTCTGAATCTTATTCTTCTGTCCAGATTTTAAAAAATATATTCCTTGATTGAGGATTTGCTCTCAGTCCCTATTCATACTTTCCTGTGCTCCTCTGTGTATTTTAGGGGGCGGGAAACTATATTTCTCAGAGTTCTTTGCCAGCTGATTTCTGGCTGGGCTCTACCAGTGGTTGGTGAAGCAATGACATCAGCTTTAGTCTAGCACCAGCTGATACCTACTCTGGAAAGAGCTTCTTTCCCATAGTCAGCATTCCTCCTGGTGGTCTTGCTATCCACACTGACACTTTTTCTGGGGTTCCTTCTGACTTGGGTAGTACCTCCTCCTCTGTGTTGCAGTACCAATGGTGGGGTCCCTTGTTAAGGTCTCATCCAGCCATGCAGCCTCTCCATTGTGGGCTCCAGGAAAATAAGCCCCTCCATCTTGTCCCTCAGCCCTGCAGATCATGACTCTTTCCTGTAGCTACTAATGTCTGAGTTACCTCATTATTTCCTTCTCGCTCTCTTAGGCCTTCCAACACCTATGCAACCAATTCTCTGTATTAAATTCCCTCTGTTTGAAATAAATGAAGTGTTTTCTGCTTTCTTTATGAAACTTTGAATATATTCTTACAATTGTTTTTGGAAGCTTATTATATAGAGATGCCAGTAAAATACAGGATGCAATATTTGGTACACACTTATACTAAGAAATTATCCATTGTTTATTTGAAATCTAAACTGAGCTGGGTGTCCTATATTTTTATTTGTTAAATCTGATAGCCCTATGATTATATTCCCTATCAACCTGCACTTTTGATTACTGTAAAGGGGTGGAATATACTACTGAGAGGAATGTGCTGTTGCTGGGCTTCTGTTTAAGGTTTTCTGCCTATTTCGTGAGGTAAGTATCTTCCTGAGGCATTGTTCTACCTACCCAGTTCTAGTGTCAGCACATGTTGCCTTAGACTAGTGGCAAGTGCAGAAGCTGCTGCAAACTGCACACATCGGGTTTGGGGTACTATGCTCTGTTGGAATTCATCAAATGAAATTATTTGTTACCTGGAAGTTTTCTTAAAATAATTCTTGTGAGTTTATCTTGAGTAATTTAAAAAAATTTTTAAACTTATAGTTCACTCTTTTTTCTGCTCAGTTGAACCGAATGTGTGCATCTGTTTATTGGATAGTTCATATGTGAATATACTACAACATTTACCTTAACAATTTTTAAATAAATTAGGCTAGATAAGCATGCTGCCTTGTCCCACAACACTGTAGACGATAACTACTTTTCCATTTTTGTTTAAATTAAGAAAAACCAATAAAAGATAAACACATAGCTGGTGATTAATGTAGAACCTTTAACTTAGTCATGCAAAGAATTTTTGGACTTCGTGTGCAAGACCTAACAGATATAATGGCACGTCTACTCAGAACCAGGAAGCAGATTTAATTAGACAATTAGTGTTTTTCTATCTCAGTTCTCATTTTGATTGTCTTTCCTATTATTCTGAATTTTAATGGATCTCACGTGTAGTATGCTAACCTTGGGTTAACGTTCTTTCCTTATTCCACAAACTATACTTACTTGGAGGGAGTTTAATATCTGATTCTGCTGAAACCAGCTTACACTTTATTACATTTTTCTACTATCTTTATATTTGTTTTCCACAGGTGGCAAGACATAAGAATAGTCAGGATAATTTAACAATAAAAGTTAAAGATATGGGAACAATTGAGTACGATACAGAGAGGGAAAGATGGAAAACACCTTTGAAATATGAGGTTAAATCCTTTAAAATAATTTTAAATGAATAAAGAAAAAATACTTGAAATCAAGAGTCTGGTTTTTATTAATTTAATTCTTTTTTCTGTGGCTCACAGAAAAACCTAGGCAAATAATTCATCCACTGTCATATTGGTACCCACGCTCAAAGGGAGTTATTATCCAATTTAAATTAGTAAAAGGTACAAACAACTATACTGTAAAGGAATGAATGCTAAACAATGAAAATTAACCATGCTTTACTGGAAAAATAATATGCCTGATTTCTGTACTCTAAAATCTATGGCAGACAGAGCATACTGTATTTTATTTCCAATTATTTCTAGCAAGTAAATTCATTATCTTTCTTGTTTACAGGAATACGGATGTCTAAGACCATATGTATAAAACCAAAAAATGTCCAAAGATGATAAATAATTTTGATACCTTTTCAGGTTGGATCCCTGGGAAGCAGACTCTGTAATGGAGACTAGTGTGCAGGATCAGTACCCGAGGAAGTGAAGAAAGGATAAATGAACAAGAGGAAAAGTTGGGCTGCAATTTAGTCTTAAAAGCATCTGCTGAGCCCATGTGGAATACGGAACTGGGGAGAACACCTCAGAAGCATTCTGCTTTATGGTTAAAAGCCTATATACTCATGCGTCCACCGGTGATAGGAGTTTGAAGGGGCAAGACCAAGAGTGAAATCATTCTCTTCAGCTGAGGACAATTTCCTATGAGGGCTACCAGCTGGAAGCACTTCCAGCAGCAAGGACTGTGTCTTTCAGTTCTGAAGGGAGTTCTGAACTGCAAATCACAGCATCCATTTTAATATCATAAAGGCCTTATTTGGAAAATCAACAAGCACTGTGGTTACCACTTGGAAACAGGGGATGATCAAATGAAGTGATGGTAGAAATAGGAAAATTTAAATTTCAATATTGTTAATGAAGGAGATAGAGAAAAAATACATAATACTGTTATGGTTATAAAAAAATCTAATACATCCTACTGCATTCTGGTTGAGATGATAATGATTGGAGTGCGAGAGCATAGCTAAAGGTATAACCCTATTTATGAGGTAAGTCAGTGGAATTGTTAACTAGGGCATTTGTTACAAGTTGAAAAACCTTAGTGAAGACAAATTCTTCATACCTCTGACCTATAGCTATGGGATTAAACCAATTAGAAAGCCAAAAAATAGACTGGAATAAGGATATCCTTATGCCAAATCATTGATAGTATCTAGCAGATTCAAGCATTACTCCCATGACTAGAATTTCTGAAGATCTAGGAGATAATTATACAGGGGCTTTTTCTTTGAAAAGTTCAAACACATACAACTAGTCTTAAGGTCAGTGTTCACTTAACCCTCTTTGTGGACACTGCTATTTCCTTTTTAAACACTAAAAATATATAAAACCTTATATTTAACTAGAGTCACCATAGATCTGTTTGGTCTCCTATGCTGGTCCTTCTCTAGGGAAGAAGAGGACTCAAAGTATATTGCCTAAAATCAGCTTATATTTCTCTGAACTTCACTAGAAAGCTATCTTTCTATTTTATAGGTTAACCCTTCTTATAATAAGATCTTTTTAAGACATCAAAAGTTCAATTGCTGTACTGGGTCCTAGCAATGATAATACTCATAGATTTAAAATGAAATTATAGTCATATACATCCATTCCTACTAAAGTCACAAAACATCCATTTGTAAATATCTGTTCTTCACCTGGTTCAATTATCTTATGTATTATATGAGATAGAGGGTCAGAAATCAAGGTTGCACGTAAGTTAATTGAAGAACCAGGACCAGAATGCTAGTGTCTTGACATACATAAGCAATGTGGAGTAAATGCTTAATAAATGTTTAAAAAAACCCCACATATTCCTCTGTCATATGCTATAAAATGTTTCCATTAAGCAATATGGAGTATATCAATATGGAACAGTTTTCTTATTCTATATCGCAATCATGTAATCTACAATTTAGAAAGAGAGAGGAATTTTATTATTGGCTGAGAGAAAATTTAAAAATTTAGGTATTCTGAAATGCAGAATATAAATTTAGAATAGATATGTTTTATAAAATAATATCCTTTATCAAATATATATTTTCTATGTTTTATAGAGTTATAGAGGACAGTTAAGTTGCCTGAACTACTGGTACACCAAGTGTGCAAACACAAGACTTTTCCAAGTTCTGTCCTTAAGGTATTCTTTGCAAATATGTTCATTCACTTGAAGATCAGTCAGTAAGAGATGTAAACTATTAATGGTTGCTAAATTCTCTTTTTTATAAAGAGAGATGTGACCTACAGCAATCACACAGAGTTTAGCTCTTTAATCACAAAGAGCTAAATAAAAAGAGAGTTTTACAGTTATATATGGGGCTATCGACCAACAAGGTGAGAGCTATAATATCTCCTCTGTTGATATTCCTCCTTTAGTTTTCAAGCACAATTGTTTTATTCTTTCATCATAATAGTTATGCGTAGCACGCAAACAACAAAACCTATGTTAATTTCTTCAAATTGTACCTTTATAATACATATGACATTGTAATCAGTCCCTAGAAAAAGCTAAGGGAAGAAATTTCATATAATATGAAATTTCCAAAAACATTTTTTGCTTTTGGAACACTAATAAGTAAATATCTCATTTTTTACAAATTAGTGCATAATATAATAAATTCATTATATTTCATGTTTTGTATGTTGTCTAATTATTTTAATAAAACACTGTAGAAATCTAATACTTTCTGACAAAGACCAATTATAAATAAATTACTAAAAAAACAGAAGAGGGCGATCCTTCTTCTATGAATACATTAAAGATGTCTATTTTTATATCGTTTATGGTATGCTAATAACTTGACAGTATTTACCCAGGTTTGAATAAAATATAATTATTTACTTTTCTTAAAGAGTATCACTGTAAAAGAGAATAAACATTAAACACATGTTGCTAGACCTACAGAGGGATCCTCACTTTTAGCTTTACAGGAAGGAAATACTAAAATTCTAAATTATGGGATAAATTTTCTTTATTAACATTTAATACAGAAGAGGAAGTTAACATATCTTTCCTGGGTTTGTTTATAGAGGCTCTGTAATGTCTATTGATAAATTTACTTTGCAAACACTCAAGCCTGCCAATTTAACTTTCTCTCACTTTTTAGGCTCCTGTGCAAGATTATTCAGTAAGGATTGCTTCCCCTCCAATTAGTACCTGACTCCAAGGTCCAGAGTATTTTTGTTGTTCTTATGTGAGACTGATACAAAAATAATTTCTCCATACAACACTGGTAGCAATGACAACAACAATAATTCTTACAGCATCTTCTTTTGACCAGAATGTGCACCATTTACATATGACAAAACTAAAAAATCTGGTCAAAAGAAGATGCTGTAAGAATTAATGAGAAATTCCATCTAAGATGCTTAGCCCTGTGTTGGCCAACTGGTAGGCACTTAAATATGCTTGCTGTTCTTATTGTTATTGTCATTGCTACCATTCAGATGGCTTTGTTAAAAATATTCTTGACAGTAGCTCAATTCCTCTCATGAAAAAACAAATAATCAGGAAAAAAAACTTTAAAGACATATCTTGAAAAAAGATGCAATAAATTGGTCCATGTATTTGGATCTGACAAAATGTATTTTGCACTTGGCAAAAATAGGAATGCAAGTATTCTATTACTGAGCCCATTATACCCTCTGCTATTTCAAAAAGGGGTTTATAGATAAGTGAAAGATTAGTTGATAATTCTTTGAAATGAACTTTGGATCTTTAGCCCTTCTCAATCTCTATTACAGATTGTTTAGCGAATTGGCTGAAATCAGGAGGCTAAGCAAATCATAGAAAATCTATATCAATACAAAACCTGAGTGATAATCAAAAAGAAACAGAAACATGGTTTAGGCAATTTTCCTGATTTATCATTCAGCACAAACATACGCTGATTTTTACAGAATATTTTTAGGTAGGAAATAGTCATTTTTTTCTGGTGACCTGTATGCATGAAAGAACACAAAATGCAACCAAAAGGCTTAAGTGTGGGAATGACTCAAAAAGGCCCGCTGGGTCTCTTGCTTCCTGTTTTATTCTACAAACACAAGAAAGAACTTTAAAAGTACCTAATGACTTAAAGGATCACATTACAAGAAAATCAGTTAAATGATATTCAGTTTTCCTTTGGTGAAATGCATGCCGTGGTCCTTTCCTAACACACACGTGCACAGACACAAACACACACACACCCCAGAAAAGCCAAGATAAACTTTCCGTCTGAATTAAACCCTATAAGAGCAGAATCCAAAGACCAGTATATCTTAAGTTATATGCTGGGTTCCTTATTTTTTGTTGAGAAAACTTATTATATATCATCAAGACGTTCAGGTTCTGGATTAGAATACCCCTGGTAAATTCGAGAGGCACTAACCATTTATGTGAAGAGATAACACAAGGAAGCTTATTTTAATCACCAGCACACAGCGTCAGTTATTCTTTGAGTAATAACTATCGCTCTTCCCAGATTTAACACGTAAAATCTAATTTCATTTTCATCCTTAACTGTATTTCTATTTCCTATCTATGCTAAGGAGTGCTGCTTTCTGCTCTGTAATTTTTGGCCGTATTGGCTTCAGTCACTATACAATTTTGTCTGCAGTATTCACTGAATCTTTTATTCTGTTTGAAATTAAATTTAGGTTCCATAAACATCATAGTATTCATTTTCCTCTTCAAAGCACCTGTGTACCCACATGTGCACATATGTGTACCCATGTGTGGTTCTATTTGTGTGTGTGTTCCCTGTAAGAATGTCTGTTAAAAGCATGATTTCTTAAAAATAATTCACATGCACATGGTCCAGGCCAAAAAAAAAAAAAAAAAAACAATGGGGAAGGAGAAAAACATGGTGCATTGATCGGTGGTCTAAAAGTATTAAAAAAAAAAGATGGCAGCATTACTGACAGAAATAGGGACGTGGCAGAGTAAGTTTTTAAATGAAATTGAGGTGTCTGATACTATAACTGTTGAGGTTGAACTGAATAGAATATTGGCAACCAAATGGCTTCCCCCCTCAGTTCCCTTTATTTCTGGGTCTCATCAACTTATTCTTTTTTATTAATCTACACAATATAGATTCTATACTCTCAAACTAGCTACTCTTTAATAACCAATTACAATTTGATTGGATTATATGTATAGGCTATCAGAACAATGATACTATTCTATATTACAGTAAACATTTGACTGCTACTAACAGTTATTAGAGTTTTCTAGTTATCAGACATTTCTATTTAAAAAGGCACCACCTCTTTTCTGTAAAACTAATTTGAAACCCACTCATTAACATATAATGAAAAATAACCTTTTCTGATGATTTGGTAAAATGGGAATGAGTCACTTTTCATTCTCAGTGGAGATGGATGATTTCATATGATATACGATGCTTTTTATTCTTAAGTATACTATCCCTTTACATGGAAATGTATCATTTAGCCAATGACTCCAATACTGTGTACATTTCAGTTTGTTAGTTGTACTGGATATTCTTTTCTTACTCCTCCAGATCTGCTCTCCACTCTTCTACTTTGCTCTGTGTCCAAGAAAGCTGATCTTTATGAACTACATCAACTAGAATCCCTTGCTCTCTGGTTTCCAGTTGGTTTGGCCAATGGGAACTGCTAGCAGTGTGTTAGTGGTTAATAAAAAAAGTCAAGCTAAGGTATTTATAAGGCTAGATCCCTCACTGCCTGGCTGTGAGCTGACCATTGTGGAGACCTCTCTAAGCATCAGGCAGCCCTTTCCTATAACTGTACGTGTTATCAGAGTTCTGGTATCACACATAGATGTGGTTAACAGCTTTCTGCTAAAACAATAGGGTGCTTCACCATGCCTTGCTGTGTTTTCTTAACCATACCAACAGCTTTGTAAAAAAGAGATCCCAATATTAATCTCTTGAATCATCCCTTCTGAGTGTGCCATATGTTTCCTTCTCAGAGTCTGAATGATTAACTGGGTTGGTTAGTTATTCTTAGCTCTAAAATTTTTGCTCAAAGTCACTTTTTTACAAAATCTTTGGGGCTGAATTTCTAACACCTGAGTCTCGTATTTCAGATTCTCAGGTGTGGGCTTCCTGTTGGAGATGTCAAAAATAAAATATTTTCTACATTATGATTTCAGGGTTTAGCAGAAACAAAGAGGAACAGTGGATATCAAGCAGCAATTTTAAGCTTGATAGATTAGTTTAGGCAAAAATAGGTTTTGATAATTTTCTCATACTTTAAAAGACAAACACATTTAATGTTAACATCCTTATCTTTATTATATGTGGCTTTAAATAGAAGGTTTTCAAGAACTGTGACTCATATTCCTGTGAACCTAGTTTTCCATCTCAGCAATAACTTTCCAGTGTTTCTTCCCCCACCACCCCTAATATTTTGCCATACCACTAAATGAAACTTCAATTATAGTGTAATTTCACAGATGTGGAGCACTTTCTGTCCAAAGACATTTAAAAACCCCTGGGTCTGAAATCCCTAATTAATTAAGAAGACAAGATATTCAGGGCAAACTATATAAGTCAGATGGACAAAGTATATAAGAAGTTAAGGAAAAGATTTGATTTTCCCTTAAAGTTTAGAAAAACAAATATAAAATATATGTCAGCTAAAAATTAAAAATAAATAAAATGACAGTTGAAGGAGGATTTAAAATTCAAAATAATCAATTTAAAATAAAGTGCATTGGTATGGGCTTTTTTTACATATAAGACCAAAATCAATAGTTATTATTATTTGGACTACAACTAAGTTTAATAATTACATAATAAATGTCATTATTGCATGGTTCTTTGAGTTCAACAATTTACAGAGTTCTACCATAGGAAAGTTAAATAACTAATCAAACCAACACAATTGCAAACCAGTAATTTCAGCTGCAGATACATATAAAAATCAAGAACATGTAGCAATGAAATGATTGCATCTTAATTCTAATATATTTAAGCTGATTTCACTCATTCTGAATTTCTTTCATTCACAAGCTATATTTGTGATTTAAGTGCTACCCTAAATCCATTTATTGTAGTATTAAGGTTTTAGTAATGACCTAAAGAAAATGTCCAGAATAAACAGACACTCAAACTTTGTTTAGGTGCTCTGAGTCACTTTGTAACCCTAAGAAAAGCTGTCAGTATTTGAACAAGAGTTAAATTGTTAAGTAGGAAATGTCTGTATTAGAGTTTAGACTTGAAGAATGAAATGAGATCAGTGAAAGTCTATACTGCTTTTTGTAATCTTAATCTCGATATAAAAGCTAACATCTGAAGAGTAAATCTAGGGACTACTATTTTGCCAAACATGTCTATTAATGTAATATGGGAAAATGAGTGAAATTTTTGCAGGTTTCACGAAAAGTAAACATATGCTTTCA
The DNA here is from genome assembly GCF_059928025.1 of Delphinapterus leucas. Taxonomy (NCBI): domain Eukaryota; kingdom Metazoa; phylum Chordata; class Mammalia; order Artiodactyla; family Monodontidae; genus Delphinapterus; species Delphinapterus leucas. Next base: position 33,831,860 of record NC_143140.1, read on the forward strand.
GGAGTAAAAAACATTAACATCGTACGGTTTGTTTGTTTTTAATAATATCTGCCAGTCAAAACTTAGGAATTAAAAAAAGAGGAGAAAAAGCCTGCAATGCCAAACAGATTAGACACAGTGAGCTAAGAAAAGGAAGATGGATAGAATTGTTCAGAGGGCAGATACTCTTTCCCCTTTCTCACTAAGAATAAGCAGAGGCGCATTTGTGTAAACTTAACTAAGCAGAAACCTGCAGTGTCTGCTCAGTGCTGCTGACCTGCCAGCTGGAAAGAGCACTGAGTTTAAATGGTTTAAGCTCTCAAAGAAGCCAAGACTTGGCTGATCATCTTAGGCTCAGCATATTGTGAGGCATATGAACACTCTCTTCAAAACTGGCAGGGAGAAAGGATGGAAAATTGAAAATTTAAACACAGTAGCCAGTTAAAATTCAGACAATTGTAAGGGTTGTGTTTTATCTGAAGCATTTGGTTATACTCCAAGCTACTGAATAATAAATGGATTCACTCTTTAGGAGACAGCAGAGCACCTTTAGATTACTACACTACTGTTTAGTACACTGGAAAAAAAAAAAAAGGGTAGAAAGAGAGAACATGTATGTATTCTACCATAAAGTAATTTGTGTCATTTTTCTTAATGTGATCTAGCTTTTTATTGCTGTCTCTAGAACTTGCTTATATTATTTATACATGTCTTATTATTCATTTTAACAAAAACATAAATAAGTTTAAACATTTTAATAGGATATTCACCATTCTAATGAATAAACTTCAAAGGCATGGTATTCAAAATGAGTATCTGCAATAACCTCCCCAAAACAATGGCATATTCATTATTCTTACTTTACTAGAGAGAAAAAAATTGGTTTGGCTCAATAGAGTTAACAAAAATATTGATTTCTATTCTATTGGGTTGGCTAAAACGTTCGTTCAGTTTTTTTCTGGAAGATGGCTCTAGTAGCACTTAGTTGTCTTTAAATTCATTCAAAACAATTTTGTTAGATTGTATGTGACAGCTGTCATATCAGCGTGCAGTTTAATAAAGACTTATCAAAATTGGTGAATTTTTTGCGTAGCCATTTTAGTATTGAAGATGGAAGAAAAAAGCAACATTTTCAGTATATTATACTCTATGATTTCAAGAAAGTTAAAAACTCAACTGAAACGCAAAAAAAGATTTGTGCAGCGTATGGAGAAGGTGCTGTGACTGATCGAACGTGTCAAAAGTAGTTTGCGAAGTTTCCTGCTGTAGATTTCTCACTCGACAATGCTCTACGGGTCAGGTAAACCAGTTGAAGTTGATAGCGATCAAATTGAGACATTAGTTGAGAACAATCAACACTACACCATGCGGAAGAGAGCCGACATGCTCAAAATACCCAAATCAAGTGCTGAAAATCATTTGCACCAGCTTGGTTATGTTCATCGTTTTTATGTTCGGGTTCCACATAAATTAAGTAAAAAAAACCTTCTTGACCATATTTCCGCATGCGATTCTCTACTTAAATGTAATGAAAACGTTCTATTTTTAAAATAAATTGTGATGGGCAATGAAAAGTGGATACTGTACAATAATGTGGAATGGAAGAGATCGTGGGACAAGTGAAATGAACCACCACTAACCACACCAAAGGCCAGCTGGCATCCAAAGAAGGTGATGTTGTGTATATGGTGGGATTGGAAGGGAGTCCCCTATTATGAGCTCCTTCCGGAAATCCAAGCGATTAATTCCAACAAGTACTGCCGCCAGTTAGATCAACTGAAAGCAGCACTCCATGAAAAGGGTCCAGAATTAGTCAACAGAAAACGCATAATCTTCCATCAGTATACCGCAAGACTGCATGTTTCTTTGATGATCAGGCAAAAACTGTTACAGCTTGGCTGAGAGGTTCTGCTTTATCCACCATATTCACCTGACATTGCACCTTCAGATTTCCATTTATTTAGGTCTTTACAAAATTCTCTTAATGGGAAAAATTTAAATTCCCTGGAAGGCTGTAACGGGCACCTGGAACAGTTCTTTGCTCAAAAAGATAAGTTTTGGGAAGATGGAATTATGAAGTTGCTTGAAAAATGGCAGAAGGTAGTGGAACAAAAGGGTGAATATGTTGTTCAATAAAGTTCTTGGTGAAAATGAAAAATATGTCTTATATTTTTACTTAAAAACCGAAGGCACTTTTTGGCCAACCCAATACTTCGTTTTCTACTTTAATATTGTTGTTTGTTCTGTATATGAGAGAGAACACAATGCCCCTCACTCCTGGGAATGTAAAAACATGTTGCCAACAACATCTCAAACTGACATGGTTTGGATTTACTGCATCAGTACAAAAAACAATACTAAAGGTAGTCAGAGTTCACCACTCCTGGGTATGTCACAGGCTGAGGGCAGCAACTGCAACTGCCATCAGCATGTCTCCTGATGCCACCCAGAATTGCTGAGCTACAAGTTGAGAACTGAATACTTATTGGTCACATTGCTGACAAGTTTTTGAGAGGTATGTGAATGAAGCATTCACTGAAGTTATAATAAACAGTTTTTTGCACTATATTTAGACTCATTTTTCTAGCCTAAAACTGAAGTCCGGTTTCAATGTAGAAAAGTCTTTTCCACAAGGGAATGAGAAACACATGAGAATAAATACATATATCATCCTAGATTCTACTCTGAATGATTTCAAAACATACATTTGAATATGAAGAAACTTTCAGTGAAGTTTTAATTACTTTTATATATCACTGCATTTACTACTAGGTAGGTCTTGTTCTTAGCTTCTCTTTAAACAACTCTGTTTCAGCTTTAGATTAAATCTAATTAATGTTTCAAAATAGAATTACTATTCTAGAAATCAAAGCAGAATATTCTATAAAATTTCTACCATGTATAGTGATATGAACTACATCAGTAGAACAGAAAAATGAATTATTTTTAAAAGTAATCTAGGCATTTACTGTTGACAAAAATTCAATGGAAAAGAAGGGGTAGGATTTTTTGATTTCCTCCAACCAGTAAATCACATGCTTTTTAAAGGGCTCCTTTGTTATCCTTTTATAGGAAATAGGTTTTCTTTCCAATATGTTCTTGCTCAAAATCTTTTCAGTTGAGTTGTTTTCATTGTGCCAAATGGAAGTTTTTATAAATTGTTTATGGGTGTCAAAGTTTCTTAATAGTTCGGTTGGACTGTTTACTCTCCAAGCAGTAGTAGGTAGGCAACAACATTTCTGTCAGTGTTAAAAGTTGATCTGCCAAATTTTAATGCTGTAGCTTAAACAGGACAGGCAGTGTGGTAGGAAAGCAGCTGTCCAGTACTTAACAAGATTTGGTTTGTCAACAGTATGGCTGAAGGTGTTTGACATGATACATTCTTTCTCCATCATACTTCCAGCCCTTTGTCAGAATGTATATTCTCACCTGGAGTCAATCTGCTGAATTCTTTTTACCTTTTAACAGGGAAAGGAAAACTGTGTTTAAAAGAATAACAGTAAAGAATATTAAAGAGAGTTTTTTTTACACATTGATTTTCCATGAAACTGTGACTAGAGATAATAATGAATGCTAGCTGCTTCTTCACATCCAGCAGTAAATTCCCTCAATTAGTCACATGGAGAGAAAAAAAAAAAAAATCTGTGTGCCTTAAAAAAAAAAAAAAAAGTAATATCATATGAAATCTACTTCCCCAAACTAAGAGGAAAAGTGCAGATACTGTGCAACTAAAGGGATTTCTCTGTAGTCTGAAATGGCTGTCTTACTTGGCTGTAAATCCCCCTCACATAATGCCTGAGGTCTTGCTTGCAGGGATGTGATCAAGTTACACTGCCTGAATGAAAAGTTAAAAAACAAATTAGGGCAGAGGACCTTGCCAGCTATCCATGATTTCTTGCAGTGCTTATCAGTAACCCGTGTGGGATGATTCACGGTGAGAACACCAAATCTCTTTGTCCCAGGCCGCCATGTTTCACTCTAGTGTCAATATATCAGGGGAAATGAATGCTAAGCTTATAACTGCCATAGTTAGTGTCGGACACGTCTGCAACATGGACAGAGAAGGTTGCACCTGTGAAAACCTATGACACAGCCCCTAGGGACTTGCTTGATAGAGTTCTTGCCTTCTGACTGATTCAGTAGCAGCAACAAACCTTCACAAGTGGTGACGTCACTGATCTTGAGAGTGTCTTCTACAAGGCTGCATGCATTAAACTACTTTGATAGAACTGGGGTATAGAATCACCCACTGGTTGCTGTTTAAAATGAAGTTACTCAAAATTCAAATTTTATCTTTAAAAAAATTACATAGTAAGAACTCATGAACTAAAATTTTATTAATTTGAACTTTGTGATAACACAGACCAAGATCTATAATCTCTCCCATTATCTCTAAATAAGGATAATACATTTATACCAATTATATATTATGTCATTATAAATTTCTAGAAGATTCGCTTTATATAATTTAATGGAAATAAAAACTCTAGTCACTCGAAGCAATTTAGGGACATTTTCATAAATTGTTAATTTAAAATCATTTTTATCAATATATTTAAATTCTTTGTTAGCTTATTTAAATTTAATTAAAATAAAACATTTTCCTATTTTGTAGAAAAAGTATCAGAATTGCAGGATTGCAAATTTCAGCCATCAACTCCTCTATCCTATGTACCCAAGCCACACTATTCACAACCTAAGATCTTTGCACACACTTGATGCTGAAAGAGGAGACTGCAGAATTATAAAAATAGATTTAGAAAGGTGTAACAACTGATTAAGAAAAAAAAAAAGAGTATCCAAATAATGAAATCAATGTTAGTGACAAACAGAAGCCTCATGTGAAGTAGAAGAAAGTGATCTTCTTACTTCAGAAAAGTAAGCACATTCCATCATTGGGACAACTGACCCTTCTTTTTTTTGTTGTTTTCTGGGTTTTTTGGCCAAGGCTTGTGGCTTGTGGGATCTTAGTTACCCGACCAGGCACTGAACCCACACCCTTGGCAGTGAAAGCGCTGAGTCCTAACCACTGGACTGCCAGGGAATTCCCAACCCTTATTTTCAAAAGTAGCAAAACCTGATCCTTGATTCTGTTCAGAAACAGCATACACATAACAGGGCTAAAACTGTCCTCCCCAAGTTGTCTCCTAATATAATCTTCTGAGGCTTTACCAAGTACAGTGACAAGTTCCCTGGGCATTAATATCTAGAGAAATGACACTATCACTCACTTGTCTCAAATACTAGCTAAAGGGAGATTCAAATCAGAAGACTTCTCCTTCAACAATTCCTGTGGCCCATATGCCTCTCTGAAAATTGCCACTCACTTTTTCTCAGGTTTGCATTCCAGTTTACAAGTACCAAGGGAAATACATGTAGTAAATGTTGAATGTGATTCCAGTTTAAGAATTACCTCTATCAACTGTTATGACTGGTTTCAAATTTGGTTAAGCATTTCTGATATTTATGTAGACTATACACTTTACGTTCTAATTGGGTTGAAAGTGGATGATCTAAACATAATCAGCCAGTGTATACTGTAGATTTTCTTCTTTGTGCAGAAAAACCAAACCACTTTTTTAAAGTATATTTTTTTTCAGATTCCCATAAGATTCCCTATTAGCAGACACAAATCTGCTTCTGCTTTTGTTTTAATGGCAGAAATAAATTATCATAATGAAGAAGTTGAGACTAAAGTAAGTAACACCCATCTAACTAAACTCATTTTTCTGCCTCCTTAGTTCCCTTAAATGTCACTGCCACTCAGGAACAAGTCATAATGCTACCCTTTCACTCCTCCCCTTCATCATCAGCCAAATAACTGACACATTACAGTCAATGATTCCCTACTTTATATCTCCCCCCGCCACCCCATTTCTCTCACTGTGATTATCTATCTGTATATAAAAGCCTCACTTCTAAGTTACTATGATAATCTTATATTTGAATTTATTGACTGCAGTTTCTTGACTCCATGGGTCACACTGTACAACTGCCCATTTAATCTTCTTTATATACCATGCAATTAACCTGCTCAAAATTTTGGATAATATCCCACTGGATGAGTGTCCAGGCTATGTCCAAAATTGTTTGTCCTCTAATCATGTCGTTTAGCTGTTTCCTACAAATTTTTGATTTGTAGTATGTTCAATATCTTCTAATATCCACCTTGATCTCTCCTTTGACCCACTGGAGCTAAAGAGAGCTTCTAGATGCTGGCCGTGTTCTATTTCTCGACCAGGGTGGTGATTAAATAGTCTACTCACTATACGTTGATCTGCACATAGAGAGGTATAGCTAAGCCTGCACACTTTTCTCTAAGTTATACTTCAATTTATTAAAAAAAAGTTTATTTGAAAAGCAAACTAAATTGTTAAAGAATAGAATTGCTGTATTAACTTGGGTTGCTCAGAGATTAGGAGGAAAAGTGTGGTTCAAGGTAACAGTTATGTTATACAAGCAGAAAACTTCCTGAGAATGAATCCAACTAATGGAAACCAGAGCTGAAAAGTGTAGAGAATAAGGCAATATTGATGTAGACCTAAGGAATATGTTATTTTATTTAACTTTAGAGTACAAAGTACAGGGTTGTATTCTATAATAATAACTAATTTCAAAATCTAACATTATATGCCAAGCATTGAGTAAAACATTTAATAAGCATTTTCTTATGTAATATTAGTTCTTTATAGGAGTACTCCTTAATTTTCAAATATATTAGTGCTTTCTGTTTACCTTTTGTTATCGTTTTTTAGCTTAATTCCACTGTGATCAGTACTATGCACGTTGTTACCAATCCCTAAAAACTTGCTGAGGTTTACTTGCTTTGTGGAGCAGCATATGGTTACTTTTTATAAATGCACCAGAAACAATTGAAACAAATGTGTATTCTGCAGTTGCTTTGTGAAGTGGTCAACATATATGCTAATTAAGTTCTAAAAGTAGGTAATTGTGCTGTTCAAATCTTCTATACCCTTCCTGATATTTTTTTTTTCTGTTTCAATCTGTAATTTAAGAGTTGTATTCATTTTTATTTCTAGAATACATTTGACTATTTTATATAGCTTCTAGGGGTCTGAATACTCCAATTTCTAAATTTCTATTTAATTACTTGTTTTTTCTCTTGGTTTTTAGATATTTCTTACTTTTTTTGATTACAAGTTATTTTTATTGGATTTTTGATTGAGTGAGAAAATTTAACATAAAAATTGTAGAGATAATTTGAAGGAACAGATTCCTTAAGGTTTTCTTTCCAGCTGTCAGGTTAGTGTAAATCTCCTTAAACAAGTGTTTCTAAACCTCAGCACTATTCATATTTTGGACCAGGATAATTCTTTGTTTTGCAAAGCTGTCCTGTGCATTGTAGGATGCTTAGCTGCTTCCCTTGCCTCTACTCACTAGATACCAGTAGCATTCTCGCATGTTTTGGCAATCCAAATTGTTTCTGTACATGGCCAAATGTCCACTGAGGTGTGGCTGTGGTGATGCCCCTGCTTAAGAACCACTGCGCCTTAACCCATTAGGAGGTGAATTTAAGTTTGTTTAGTCCTTGTGAGAACTATTCTTCTCTGCTATGACCTTACTCTTAGGTTTTAGACCTTTATTTTCCCAAATGAAAATCCAAGGTATTTATCAAAACAACTTCTACTTTGAGCCCCCAGCCTTATGAAATTGATGAGAGCTTTGTTCTACATCTCTGCCTCTCTACTACCTCTTTGTGATCAGATACTCTTCTTCCCATCCTCTGCTCCTACTTAGCAAATATCTGAGAAGAATGTGATGTCAAATGTCAGACTTACCTTCAGAGTTTCAATACCCAATCCTTTCATACAGACACTTTATATTAGCCTTCCAGCTACTTCAGCTGTTCTCAGGTAGTTCAAAGTTTGCACTTTGGTGCAAAGTAAGCTAGACTGCCACTGTCAGAGGCTAAAATTCCCCTTTGCCCAACTGTTTAAGAGTAAGTCCCAGGGGCTTCCCTCGTGGCGCAGTGGTTGAGAGTATGCCTGCCGAAGCACGGGACACGGGTTCGTGCCCCGGTCCGGGAAGATCCCACATGCCGGGGAGCGGCTAGGCCCATGAGCCATGGCCGCTGAGCCTGCGCGTCCAGAGCCTGTGCTCCGCAACGGGAGAGGCCACAACAGTGAGAGGCCCGCGTACCGCAAAAAAAAAAAAAAAAAAAGTCCCAGGATTGCACTTCCCTGCCTTTATTGGCCTTGCATGTGTCACATGCGCATTCCGGAATGAGTCACTGTATCCAGGAAATGAAATGCTCTATTTGGTGTACCCTGAGCTCTGGTCCACATCCAACGATGTGGGTGGGGTCAACCTTACTTGAACTGGTTAGAGAATAAATTATGGGTAGTTCCTGATGACCATTACCTAAACGAGCAGAAGAGGAGAGGTACAGTGGGAAGGGGGGGAATATGGATGTTTGCAGGTGAAAAACAATAGTTTTCTACCCAACATAAGTGAAAGCTGAAATATAATTGTTATTCTCTAAATGTTAAATTTCCTTTTTAAAATATTTTGCCAATTAATAAAGCATTCTCTTAAAAATTTAATCTTAAACATTAAGTTTAAAAACTATACTGTGAACTTCTGATATACTAATTGAACTCATAAAATGTATAAGGAATATCACTCAACAGAAAGAGACTCTAAGTCAACTCAGAAAAGAACTAGATTTAAAGATAAGTAAACTTTCTCACAAATGTGGTTGAATCACTTCAAAATATTATATATGTTGTGGTAGGAAATATGTTTCACCTCTCATACATTGGTATGGGTAGTAGACTTAAACTAAGGTGTCAACTTCAGCTGTCTGGGGCAGGGGGAAGGGAAGAAAAAAAACTAATAATTAGAAACTATAAACTATCAACTAAGTCCCTTTGTATCCAACTTTTTAAGGGCTGAAAACAATTTTTGTACTGAAATATACAACAGTTTTGTATTAAAATACACATATACCTAAATATGAGGAAAGCAATGTTTAGCTATCTTGTTAAGCAGACATTTTTAGTGAAACTAAAATTTAGTGAAGTCAATATTCTGAAGCTAATCATATTTTCTGAATTGCCAATGGATGCATTTATGATTATTAGTTGTGGTGAACGGTGATTAATGTTTCTCAGTTATGCACGCTTTACCCTATCTGATGAACCTACTACCCTCACCATTTCAAATACATGATTCATTTTTGTAAATAGAAAGATAGATAGATATGGATATATATACATATATATGTACATATATTTAAATTCAATAGTATATACTTTAAATTTGACCATTGATTTAAAAATAAAATGCTTGGCATTTACTTGTTTCCACTACTTAATAGCATGTACAGGACAATCATTTACGACTGATGAAAATGTGCACTCTTTTGATATTCAGGCAGTTGCATGTTATTTCTCTACCGCTTCTATAGACATTGCTGCTGATGAAGCCAAAGTCAGTTTCCACCCAGAATTATGCAACTAACTTATTTAGTTCATGAGAACACAAGAATAGCTGCCAAGTGCTAGCCAGATAACTCTCACCAACGTGCCCCTGGCAGAAAACTTTACCAGAAGAGCTTATTTCAGAGGATCACCAAAAGTTCATCTCAACTATCTTTCAGAAAATAATTAAAACTTTAGATTGCGGTGTATGTGTGTGAGTGTGTGTGTGTGTGTGTGTGTGTGTGTGTGAGAGAGAGAGAAACAGAGAGAGGGAGAGAGAAAGAGGGAGGGAGGAATGGAGAAAGTAATATTGTTTCATGTAAAAAAATGGCTGAAGGGGAACATTATGATAACTTTTGTCACAGAGCACTATTAAACCTGACATCTATAACGTATTTGTTTTTTTAATAGGCAATAAATGAATCGGTGATGACTTCAACAATAATTGAAAGTAATTTGGTAAGAAATTCACCAGGGATAAAAAATTCAAGAGAATTCTCTGAACCTAGAACAGGCAAACTAGAAGGATTGACCTGCCATCACAGATTTTTTTGGGTTTGGGGTTTTGTGTGTGGGGTTTTTTTTATGTGTGTGTGATTCCATTAGTAATATAATTGGAGCATAAGGAAAAGTGCAGAAGAATGATTATGGATTGGTTAACTTAGCTTTGGTGGATTTTAGGGGAAAAAATCATTGGTTGTAAATTTAGGATATCATAGCTGTTGAAAAACTCAAGTGCTTTCTAGTGTACAGAGTGATTTCATAGAAAACATATGCATACACTGCCAATTTCTTTTCTCTCACTGTCATAGTAAAAACAGTGACACATTTCTTAAGGAAGGAACAGTTTTTGTGATAAGATAGTCAAACTCTGTTCTAGAAAAGTATTTTGTTTTGTTTCATTTTGTTTTGTTTTGTTTAATGCAAATAGAAAGAGGGGACCAAAATGTGTACTTAAAAATACTTAAACTGGTTCATCTCATTATTTTCTGAAGTAAAGAAAACTTACAAATATACACACCTAAGCAAAGAGGAAAGGAGGACACTGTGATTCCTGACATAACTAGAATTCATCTCTTTTTCTGGTGTCGTCTGTCAAAACCTACCCTGGAGAAAGGAGAGAGGAGACAAAGATATCCACAATATAGCAACAATATCAAAAGCTAGGAGACCCAGTGAGACAGAAGATGGTTTTGAAAAAACCATTGTTGTGTTGTGTGGTTGTTGTGTGGTTTATGGGTGGTTGTAGCGGGACAGACTGTTTAGGCTAGCTGTGGTAGTGAGGGAATGATAAAACAGATAAAAATTAGTTGTTATTTCTGTATATATTTCACGTTCCCTCCCATCACCACCACGTTGGATCAGTCATTAGCTGCCCTTCTGCTTAGGTCAATGGGTCGTATCAGGGCACCACAAAAGCTTTTTAGTGAGGTGCTGAAAGACATAGGTAAGAAGTGATTGGTTTTCTATGACTTTTTCTATTTTTTCTATTGATATTCTAAAAACATTGCCTTCTCCCAATGCTGCTCTTCTTCACGGTGTTAAGGTGACAGAAATGATAACAAATATAGGCAATTAACAATGGTTTGATGGAGCTAGAGCTCTCCACTTATGGGATTATCTCTACGGCCTCTTTGAACACACTTGAACCAAGTTCTAGCCTTCAATCCCTTAAAAAGTATTACAAGAGTAGGTGATAGACTCAGGAAAATAAACACCCTTAGACTAAAAAAACCTAAACACTTAAAGAGAACTGTACCCTTCAAAAGAAAAATGACTGGGCATTATACATCTTCTGAAGCAGAAATATTAGAACAGTCAGACCAAAAATCTAAAGAAATAAGAAACGTTATGTTAGCAAATTCAAATTTCAAATAAGAATGAGAAACTATTAAAATAGCCAGGTGTAAATATTAGTTGTAAAAATATAATAAAAAGATTAATGGGGACAGCAGATGAAATTAACTGACGATCAAGTTGTTTAGTTGATCATATTAAGAAACTCTCTCAAAAGGAAACGGGAGAGATAAAGGAAGAAAAATGTAAAATTTAAGAGGTATGGAAGACAAAAGTAGAAACACAACATTCAGATAAAATAAATTGTCCAGAAAAATAAATGGAAACAAAGTCTTTAAAGAAATGAAAATAGTTTCCCTAAATTAAAAAAGGATAACCTAAATCATATATGGAGAAGTGTCATGAAGAGCCACTAACAACAACAACAAAAAGAATAAGGAAGTACTTACCTTATAAGTTATTGTAAAATATTATAACTAAGATGGAGTGGTGCTAGTGAAGGGAGAGACTAAATTGATCATGGAGCCGAATGAGAGCCTAGATACAGACTCACATTTACTTAAAACCTAGGTAAATGATACAGGTGGAATGAACTAAGAAATTATTCAATAAATGGGGTTAGAAAAAACATCTCTAACTTGTCTCATACACAAAAACAAACTCTAACTGAATTAAGAATTTGAATGTGAAAAGATTTAGAAAAAAATTAGAAAAAATATAGTGTGTATCTTTCTGACTTTGGGAAAGATATTTAAATAAATACAAAAATAATCAAAGAGGATAATAATAAACATAGCATTAAATTTACAATCAGTTCATCAAAAGACATCTAAAGAAAGTGAAAGATACGCTACGAAAGAGAAGATATTTGTAACACATATTCACAAAGAACTTGTATCAGCAATAAAAATGTGTAATTTTAATAGATTCTACACATTAATTTTAAAAAAGACCAGTGAACCAATAGAAGAAAGGTCATAAATCATGAATGTATGTTATACAGTATTCATGACTCACAGCTTATTAAGAGATGTTCAACCTTATTATTAACCAAAGAAAAGCAAAACAAAACTGGTAAATGAGATACCAGTTTAGAAAACTGGAGTGGTGCAACTTAAAAGGAATGACCATATCAAGGGTTTGAGGGTCTCTACACAATCTGTATTACTAAAATATTACCAGTGAGCGTTTCCAACCATTTTTTCTAAAACAATTTGGCAATATTTTATAAAGTTGAAACTCATGAAGCAACAACTTTAGGTCATGTATAACAAAAAACCATGAGGAAGATTTTTTATAGCAGGGATCTTTGCACTACTAGAAAAACTGAAATTCTCATTAACTAAAAATGGATAAAAAATAAAGTATACTGATTCAATAATATATGAAAGTAAAAATAAATGAACAGCAGGCATGTTCAACAGTGATTAATCTTATTAACATGATATTTGTGTTGGAAGAGAAATTCCTAGTAGAAAATATGTGCCATGTCTTTTTATATAGATTGAAAACAAGTAAAAATTAACCATAAATTGTTTATGCATTAATTATATATGTGAAAAAAAATGAGGAAATGACAGTAGTAGTAGTTACTTCTGAAGGGAAGACTTAGGGATGAATTAGGTAAGGTTTATAGAATTCAGCTATAAGTAATAGAGAGTAACTACTTTTGAGATTGGATAGTATGTTCATAATGATTTAATATATTATGAAATATGTGAATGAAATAACAAAATTGATCATTAAAAAAAGGTTACTGATATATCCACAGTGATTGTCATGAACCAAAGATTGTGATAAATTCAATTCTATGTATCTAATTTTCAATTAAGGATAAAAGCAAGGGGACGTAAATAAACTCATTTGTGTTTTCAAATTCATAATTTGTTGCTAATTAAAAATAAACTTCTATCTTTCAATCCAAAACCCCAATGACTTTCTCACTCATTAAATCTCATCTTGGGGGCTTCCCTGGTGGCGCAGTGGTTGAGAGTCCACCTGCCGATGCAGGGGACACAGGTTCGTGCCCCGGTCTGGGAAGATCCCACATGCCACGGAGCGGCTGGGCCCGTGAGCCATGGCCGCTGAGTCTGCGCGTCTGAAGCCTGTGCTCCGCAACGGAAAAGGCCACAGCAGTGAGAGGCCCGCGTACCGCAAAAAAAAAAACAACTCATCTTGGAGTTTCTATACATAATTATTTTTAAAAGCATTTAAGTAGTTACAGTGGTCTATTTATCTAAAGAGAGAGCACAATATCTTTCTAGATTAGAAAATCAAAATAAATGGAAAATATAACTTGAAAATATTATGATTATATATACCGTTTTCTTATTCATACTTTAGTTTGCAGGCTCACTTAGAGAATAAACAAACCACTACTAACATAGTATCCCTTTACAAGCGATGAGAACCTAGAGTCTAAAAAACTTTAAAGGACAGATCAAAATTTAGGGGACAAAAGGCATTGGGTAATGTTAACCCATTCATTTCTTTGATGTTATTTGACAAAAGAGTATACGGGCATAACTTGTCTTATTGCACTTTGCTTTACTGTGCTTCATAGATAATTGTTTTTTATAAATTGAAGGTTTGCGGCAACCCTGCATCGAACAACTTTATTGGTGCCACTTTTTTAAACAGCATTTGCTCACTTCATGTCTCTGTCATATTTTAATAATTTTTGTAATATTTCAAAATTTTCATTATTATATTTTTTGTGGTAATGCATCATCAGTGATGTTTGGTATTAGTATTGTAATTGTTTGGGGCACCACAAACTTCACCCATATAAGGCAATGAACTTAATCGATAAATGTGTGTGTTCTGACTGCTGCACCAACAGGCCATTCCCCCTTCTCTCTCCCTCTCCTCAGGCCTCTCTATTTCCTGAGACACAACAATATTGAAATGAGGCCATTTAATAATCCTTCAGTGGCCTCTAAGTGTTCAACTGAAAGGAAGAGTTGCAAATCTCTCACTTTAATTCAAAAACTAGAAATTATTAGCTTAGTGAGGAAGACATCTCAAAAGCATAAATACGCTGAGAGCTAGGCTTCTTGTGCCAAACAATTAGCCAGGTTGTAAATGCAAAAGAAAAGTTCTTGAAGGAAATTGAAAGTGCTACTCCTGTGAACACCTGAATGATAAGGAAGCAAAACAAACACTGCTGATATGAATAAAGTTTTCGGGGTCTAGATAGAAAATCAAACCAGTCACAATATTCCCTTAATCTAAAGCCTAATCCAGAGCAAGGCCCTAACTCTCTTCAATTTTATTAAGGCTGATAGAGGTGAGGAATCTGCAGAAGAAAATTTCAAGGTAGCAGAGGTTGGTTCACGTGGTATAAGGAAAGAAGCTGTCTCTATAACATAAAAGTACAAGCTGCTGTTTTTGTATCCATTCAGCAAGTCTGTGTCTTTTGGTAGGAGCATTTAATCCATTTACATTTAAGGTAATTATCGATATGTATGTTCCTATTACCATTTTCTTAATTGTCTTGGGTTTGTTATTGTAGGTCTTTTCCTTCTCTTGTGCTTCTTGCCTAGAGAAATTCCTTTAGCATTTGTTGTAAAGCTGGTTTGGTGGTGCTGAACTCTCTCAGCTTTTCTTGTCTGTAAAGGTTTTAATTTCTCCATCAAATCTGAATGAGATTCTTGCTGGGTAGAGTAATCTTGCTTGTAGGTTTTTCTTCTTCATCACTTTAAATATGTCCTGCCACTCCGTTGTGGCTTGCAGAGTTTCTGCTGAAAGATCAACTGTTAACCTTATGGGGTTTCCCTTGTGTGTTATCTGTTGTTTTTCCCTTGCTGCTTTTAATATGTTTTCTTTGTATTTAATTTTTGATAGTTTGATTAATGTGTGTCTTGGCGTGTTTCTCCTTGGATTTACCCTGTATGGGACTCTTTGTGCTTCCTGGACTTGACTAACTATTTCCATTCTGATATTAGGGAAGTTTTCAACTATAATCTCTTCAAATATTTTCTCAGTCCCTTTCTTTTTCTCTTCTTCTTCTGGGACCCCTATAATTCGAATGTTGGTGTCTTTAATGTTGTCCCAGAGGTCTCTGAGACTGTCCCCAGTTCTTTTTATTTTTTTTTGCGCTATGCCGGTCTCTCACCACTGTGGCCTCTCCCATTGTGGAGTACGGGCTCCGGACGTGCAGGCTCAGCGGCCATGGCCGAGGCCCAGCCACTCCGCGGCATGTAGGATCATCCCGGACTGGGGCACGAACCCATGTCCCCTGTATCGGCAGGTGGACCCTCAACCACTGGGCCACCACTCTGTCCTCAGTTATTTTCTTTCTTTTTTCTTTATTTTGCTCTGCAGTAGTTATTTCAACTATTTTATCTTCCAGGTCACTTATCCGTTCTTCTCCCTCAGTTATTCTGCTATTGATCCCTTCTAGAGTATTATTAATTTCATTTATTGTGTTGTCCATCATTGCTCGTTTCCTCTTTAGTTCTCCTAGGTCCTTTTTAAAAGTTTCTTGCATTTTCTCTATTCTATTTCCAAGATTTTGAATCATCTTTACTACCATTATTCTGAATTCTTTTTCAGGTAGACTGCCTATTTCCTCTCATTTGTTAGGTCTGGTGGGTTTTTACCTTGCTCCTTCATCTCCTGTGTGTTTTTCTGTCTTTTCATTTTGCTTGTCTTACTGTGTTTGGGGTCTCCTTCTCACAGGCTGCAGGTTCGTAGTTCCCTTTGTTTTTGGTGTCGGTCCCCAGTGGCTAAGGTTCGTTCAGTGGGTTGTGTAGGTTTCCTGGTGGAGGGGACTAGTGCCTGTGTTCTTGTGGATGAGTCTGGATCCTGTCTTTCTGGTGGGCAGGTCCACATCTGGTGGTGTGTTTTGGGGTGTCTGTGGCCTTATTATGATTTTAGGCAGCCTCTCTGCTAATGGATGGGGCTGTGTTCCTGTCTTGCTAGTTGTTTGGCATAGGGTGTCCAGCACTGTAGCTTGCTGGTCCTTGAGTGAAGGTGGGTGTTCGTGTTGAGATGGAGATCTCTGGGAGATTTTTGCCTTTTGATATTACATGGAGCTGGGAGGTCTCTTGTGGACCAGTGTCCTGAAGTTGGCTCTCCCACCTCAGAGGCACAGCACTGACTCCTGGCTAGAGCACCAACAGACTGTCCTCCACACAGCTCAGAATAAAAGGGAGAAGAAATAGAACGAAAGAGGATAAAATAAAGTAAGATAAAATAAAATATAATAATTAAAATAATAAAAATAACTATTAAAAAATTTTTTTAAAGTACAAAAAAGAACAAAAACAAAAAACAGACAGAACCCTAGGACAAATGGTGAAAGCAAAGCTATACAGGCAAAATCTCACACAGAAGCATACACATACACACTCACAAAAAGAGGAAAAGGGGAAAAAAATCTCTCTTGCTCCCAAAGTCCACCTCCTCAATTTGGGATGATTCGTTGTCTATTCACATATTACACAGATGCAGGGTACATCAAGTTGATTGTGGAGCTTTAATCCGCTGCTTCTGAGGCTGCTGGGAGAGATTTCTCTTTCTGTCCTTTGTTCACACACCTCCTGAGGTTCAGCTTTGGATTTGGCCCCGCCTCTGTGTGTAGGTCGCCTGAGAGTGTCTGTTCTTTGCTCAGACAGGACGGGGTTAAAGGTGCCGCTGATTCACGGGCTCTGGCTCACTCAGGCCAGGGGGACGAAGGGGCACGGAGTGCGGGTTGAGCCTGCGACTGCAGAGGCTGGCGTGACATTGCACCAACCTGAGGCGTGCCGTGCGTTAGCCCAGGTAAGTTGTCCCTGTATCCCGGGACCCTGGCAGTGGCGGGCTGCACAGGCTCCCGGGAGGGGAGGTGGGGATAGTGACCTGTGTTTGCACACAGGTCTCTTGGTGGCGGCAGCAGCAGCCTTTGCATCTCATGCCCGTCTCTGGGGTCCACATTGACAGCCGCGGCTCACGCCCGTCTCTGGAGCTCCCTTAAGCAGAGCTCTTAAGTCCCTCTCCTCGCGCACCAGGAAACAAAGAGGGAAGAAAAAGTCTCTTGTCTCTTCGGCAGCTCCAGACTTTTCCCGGACTCCCTCCCGGCTAGTCGTGGAGCACTAACCCCTTCAGGCTGTGCTCACGCCGCCAACCCCAGTCCTCTCTCCCTGGGATGTAAGCTCCGAAGCCCGAGCCTCAGTTTCCAGCCCCCGCCCGCCCCAACGGGGTAGAAGACAAGCCTCTCGGGCTGGTGAGTGCAGGTCAGCACCGATCCTCTGTGTGGGAATCTCTCCGCTTTGCCCTCTGCACCCCTGTTTCTGTGCTCTCCTCTGCGGCTCCGAAGCTTTCCCCCTCTGCCACCCGCAGTCTCCGCCCGAGAAGGGGCTTCTAGTGTGTGGAAACCTTTCCTCCTTCACAGCTCCCTCCCACTGGTGCAGGTATCGTCCCTATTCTTTTGTCTCTGTTTTTTTCTTTTTTCTTTTGCCCTACCCAGGTACGTGGGGAGTTTCTTGCCTTTTGGGAGGTCTGCTGTGTTCTGCCAGCGTTCAGTGGGTGTTCTATAGGAGCAGTTCCACGTGTAGATGTATTTCTGATGTATCTGTGGGGAGGAAGGTGATCTACGCGTCCTACTCTTCCGCCATCTTCTCCTCTCTCCAGTTTACTGAATATTTTAAGCCCATTGCTGAGAACTACTGTTCAGAAAAAAATTCCTTTCAAAATATTTCTGCTCATTGACAATGCACCTGGTCACCCAAGAGCTCTGATGGTGATGTACAATGAGATGAATGTTGTTTTCATGCTTGCTAACACAACATTCATTCTGCAGCCCATGGATCAAGGAGTCATTTCAACTTTCAGGTTTTATTATTTAAGAAATATGTTTCATAAGCTCATACCTGCTATACAAAATCTTCTGGAAAGTATTCACCACTCTAGATGCTATAAAGAACATTCATGATTCATGGCAAAAGGTAAAAATATCAACATTCTCAGGAACTTGGAAGATGTTGACTCCAACCCTCATGGGTGACTTTGAGGGGGTTCAAAACTTCAGTAAAGAAAGTAACTGCAGATGTGGTGGCAATACAACAAGAGAACTAGAATTAGACATAGAACCTGAAGGTGTGACCAAATCAACTGTTACTTGTTGATAATGGATGAAGAGTTGCTACTTGTGGAAGAGCAAAGAAAGTGGTTTCTTGAGATGGAAATCTACTCCTGGTGAAGATTCTTTGAAGGTTGTTGAAATGACAACAAAGGGAGATTTAGAATATTACATAAACTTAGTTGATAAGCAGTAGCAGGTTTTGAGAGGATTGACTCCAATCTTGAAAGAAATTCTACTGTGGGTAAAACGCTATCAAACAGCACTGTGTGCCACAGATAAATCATTTATGAAAGGAAGACTTAATCAACGTGTCAAACTTCATTGTTGTCTTATTTAAGAAATTCCCACAGTCAACCCAACCTTCGGCAACCACCACCCTGATCAATCAGCAGCCATTGACATTAAGGCAAGAGTCTCCATCAGAAAAAAGGTTATGACTTGCTAAAGGCTTAGATAATAGTTACCTTAAATTAAGGCATGTACATTTTTTAGATTTAATGTTACTGCATACTTAATATGTTACAGCATATTGTAAAACTAACTTTTATATGCACTGGGGAACCAAGAAGTTTGTGAGACTAGCTTTATTATTGATATTCACTTTATTGTGGTGCTGGAACCGAACCCACAATATCTTTGATGTCTGCCTGTAAATAAAGACCACAGTAGTATTCATTGCTGACTCATCAACTCCCCCAGAAAGCATTCTGGCTGACAGTCAATTTCACATCAAAACATTTTACAATGAATAGAAATTTATAGATAGTAAATAGGCAGCGTGATAACATAGCTGAGCCCTGATTTGAGTTTAAGTATGTGAATGGAGTCAACTGAAGATTTCTGGATGTCTTTTATTGCCCTACAGCTCCAAACCCATCTGATACATCTCAATGACAAACTCTTGGCTTTTTGATATTTTTCACTATGAATTCAGGTGGATGAGGTCGTATGGAAAATGACTATTCTTGATAATCTATAAATATTTACCTTAAAAAAGATGGGCCTGGTTTCATTGTAGGGAAAAGGAGGGGAGAAGATATGAAAACACATTAGGATAGCATTTCGTTATTTTCTGTTTTCAAAACTGAACTATACTATACAGAAAAGAGATTTCCAGCTTCAAGAAAGAAATTCAATCTGTTGGCTAAAATATTAAAAATGTAGATGAGTTGGGGCTTCCCTGGTGGTACAGTGGTTGAGAGTCTGCCTGCCAATGCAGGGGACACGAGTTCGTGCCCCGGTCCGGGAGGATCCCACATGTCGCGGAGTGGCTGGGCCCGTGAGCCATGGCTGCTGAGCCTGCGCGTCCAGAGCCTGTGCTCCGCAACGGGAGAGGCCACAACAGTGAGAGGCCCGCGTACAGCAAAAAAAAAAAAAATGTAGTTGAGTAAATACCCAAGTAATTCAGCTAAGTTCTAAGAGATGTTATGTTTTTTTTCATACCCCATACAGGAACTTGAAATTATTGATCAGTTGTCCAAAAGTAGGTACTTCTTCAAAGTTTTAAAAACTTTACTTCTGGTAAGGCAGGAAAAAATGATTACAGTGCTAATCATTTTAAGTTCCCTAGTATCACTAGAATTTTTCCTTTTCTGTATAATATCAGATAAATTCTATACCCAGCCTGCAGGAAGTATCTGATCTAAAATTTAGGACAGACTAGAAAAAAATATTTCATGTGTGCCTAGGTGTGCTTTGGATAAGACTAGGAAACATAAAATTGAGAATGTGTGAGATAAAGAAAACTCAGAAGGAATTTATTATGGGATTGAAATTTTCCAACATCATCACAGGGGAGGTTGTTGCAAATTTCTGCAGTCAGTCCCCTGACAAATGTACATAAACACACACACCCCAAAACAAACAATAAAATTCTTACATGTTCCTACAAATACAGAACTGGAAGGAAGGGAGGATGGAAAAGGGAAGAACAGAAAAAGGGAGGAAAGAAAATATGAAGGTCAGCACAGTGAATACTAAGGATGAGGCTCTCAATGCTTAGATTCCAGCCCTGTCTACAGGCATGAATCTAATGCTATTATACATATTTATAAAACTATTAATACTACCACAAAGCGCTTTCCAATCATTGATGTAATCATAAATGTTAGAGACATAAAGCACCTTAGAAGTCATCTATTAAGTTTCCTCATGTTGCAGAATAGAAAATTAATATACCAAGAAGCTGATTTTTCCAAGATCCTAGATATATTTAATGTCAAGGATCCAAGCCTCACAATTCTCAAGCCAGTGTTCTTTCTTCTACATCAGTTTATTCAGGCACCACCAAAATATTTTTGGTGGTGCCTGAATAAACTGATACATAAAATACAAATGATATTTAAAATACAAGTGATATTTCTGAAGAAAGAGAGTAATCAACAAGAATGAGTTCATAAATGTTTGTCTTGCTCATTTTAACAGCAATGAAAACTCAGTGTGGCCACTGCTGAGGGTCTGTGACAGAGGTCTGATTTAGCCAGTCCCACAGCCATGGCCATTACAAGTTGCTTTATCATCCAGTTAATGCTTCCATCTTTATTAAGTAGATTGAAGTATTTTCTGTGTCTATAGCTGCCTGAATCTTACTGTTGCTCCTGCATTATTATTGATTCAATTAGCATGCTGATGGTGTTATGCATAATATTGACCTTGAGGTACCAAGGAATGGTAGAAATTACATATTTTGGTAAAAAAGTTATCTTAATATAAATATTTATCTAAACAATAAGTTTTCTAGAATTGTGAGAGTCTAGAGAACATTTTGTGTTTGTTTTTTATCAAAATGGCATTAGGGCAATTGTTTTTTAAACATGTATGCTATAAATTTATTTTTTCCAAGTCTGAGTTGTTTTACATTAATTAAAACTAGGATATAAATAATATTCTCTCCCCAAAACTGATATTGCTATTATTTATTTTTTCCCTTCCTTAACTAGTGAAATTATTTCTGAGAATGTGTGAAAGAAATTGAGACTAAATATAAGATGTTAATAATACCTCTGAGGACTTGTAAGAACTCAGCAAATGTTAATTCATTAATTCTCAATTTGTTTTTTATATAAAATATTAACAATGTTCTTCAAATCCTAACATTTCTTTTATTATTTCCCTATGTCTTGTTGAATTCAATAGCTTTCTCACTTTAATTCAGCAATTAATTCATCCTTTCTAATTTTTGCCTATATGCTATGGTTTTAATGTGGTATTAACTATCACCATCAGGAACCTACTAATGGGCAATATGTAGACTGACAGATATTTTTATTGCATTATACTTCTGAATGATAGATATAAAGGTAAATATCATATTTCTATGATAGGAAAAATACATATTCAAACCGAAAATCTACCTTCAATTTTATCCAGTCCAATTCTCATTATGATAAAACATGCTAACAGAGTTTAATAACTGGCACACATTCTAAATTGAATGAATGTCTACAGAAAAACACATGGAATAGTAAGCAAAGTTCTTATGTTCAGAAATTCAATTCTGATTGGCATGCAAATGTCAACGTCTGTGAAAATTAGTCTTTTCCATTCATAAACAATGGTTATTCACAAACCCATCTTGGATTTAAAAATTAGCTTTGAAAATTACCTATTTCATTATTGCAGTCTATACTCATTTCCTCACTAATTGTGATATTCTTTCAAAAATGCAAATGCCTTAAGTATTTATTTGATATTTGTTTTGAGGGCAGCACTTTTTTTTAATATGACCACGAAAACATATTTTCTTAAAAAAGGTTTAAAAAATTATCTTTTCTTCCAAATTAAATACACGAAGTCCTGTGAGTAGAGGTTTTTCATGCAGTCTTGTTTGCCAAAGCCCCAAGACAACTTTTACTGAAAACATATGCATAAAAAGGGGTGCATAGTTATTGTTTGCTTTGTTTACACACAGAATTTTCCTGATTCTTCTCTATAATTCTAAATTGCAGCATGGCATTCTGTCTTGAAAAAAATAGCTGTACTCATAAGGCTGCATTTTTCTTTTTTTGAAATGGCAAGAAGAAAATTTGAGTGGACAAAAATTTTTTAAAAATCATTTTTAAATAACAAGATAATATGAATTGAATAAAAAAAACCTTCTTTTTATTTTATTTTTTTTCACGCTTCCCCAGCCTTCTTGAGGAAGAGAATCTTGGTTTCGTACTCTTTTTTTAATTCTTCCTCAGCATATAGCACAGTGCTTGACACATCATGAAAGTTCAATAAATATTTGGTCAATGCATGAATGTGTGAGTAAAAAAATATTCTCATATGCAATTAACTACACTACAAGTGATTTCTTGTATGTGTCGTTACCCATTCTTGTTTCAACTTTTATGGAAAAGTGACTACTGGAAATCCTTTTAGAAATTTCACCCAGAATGACTCACATCTGATTCAAATCAGAAGAACAATCAATTTGGCACCATCATAAGTGCTTTCAGATGTTAAAGGTGACAAAATGGGCAGAACTCCTCCTAACAGATTATGGATACCATGTGTGACAGAATTAAGTGGAAAAATGTTCGTAGAAATGCTGGAGTGGAAGGCATGTCACACCCATGTGGCTTGGCTGCGAGATACAATGCATTCACTGACATGATGGCAAAGTTGGGTGGCACATCACGTATGGCATATGGCAGGCTTCTGCTTCAGCAAATGCATACCACATGCCAAAGAGCGGTGTAGTTTCTATTGATTACTGTTTCTTTTCCTTTCAAGTGTTCAAATTAATATTAAAGTGTTTTTAGCAATCCAAAAAGGAACACAAGAAGTCCAAACACACCTTTTTAACTCATTCAACAGTGAATTTTCATATTAATGATTTGTCCACCTTAAGAACTGCATATGTGCACATTATTTCTCAAAATACAAACTAAGAAGAGTACTACAAGGACAAATTATCTCATATTAAGTCAAAACAGAAAGAACCACTTTCAAAATTTTGAGTATACACATGTATACTAGTACATATGCTTTCATATTCTTCTTTATATTCATTTGTCACTCAACAAATGTTCATTGAGTGCATATGCTGCATTGAGTGAACACAGAGATCAAGCTATGATGCCTTCTTTCAAGGAGCTTTCAGTTTAGATAGGAAAAAATGAATAAAAAGAAAATTAAACTACAGTGTGATAAGTACAGTAGGAACAGAAAAGGGGGAGGGGAGGTTTCATGAGAAAGGTAAAAAATAGTTGGGAAAAATCTCAAAGTAGATGATTCCTATGATTAGATCCTTTAAAGAAAATACGGATCAACTACTTAAGAAGGAAAAAAGAATATTACAAGTAAAAAAAGAAGCATTTGCAAAAGCAAAGAAACAATGTTTTTTTAGGTACTGCAAGTAATTTAGTATTAACAGAGCATAGTGTATAGGAATATGGTAATATATCTAGAAGTCAGGGGCCAGAAACCCACTATATATTATGTTGACATTAGATTTTTATACTGAAGGGGACAGAAAAACAGAAAAAGGTTTTAAGTAGACAGTAATGATCAGATTCACATATTAAAGAGATAAATCTGCAGGAGTTTTAAGACTGGGTAAAATGGATAAGAGGATGATGACATCAAAGGCGGCTGCAGTGGTCTACATGGTAATAACAAGGGTCCTACTAAGGTATTATCACTGGAGATAGAAAGGAGGGGGCTGCTCTTAGAGCCATGTCAACAATAGAACTGACAGGACTCAGTAACCAATTGGAAGCCTTCTGGTTCAGGGATAGAAGCAGTTTATGATGATTTCAAGAGTTCTTGCTTGGTGAACTGGTTAATGTAGGAAAAAGAGGATGTGAGAAAGATTTATTAAGTATCATCTGATAAATGCAGCTTTGGAAATTTTGAATTGGGGGGCCTATGGGCTTATCCAATCAGATTGCTCTAGTGAAGAGTTTAATGTGTGGATTTTATCTAAGAGGAAAGACTTATTAGACTGCAGATAAGCAATTTGCTCTTGAACAACATGTGTATTTTTCCATTTTGGGGGTGCTATGTGTTATATATGTCTATTAGATCACCCCTTTGGATTTTTTATGAAGAAAAATATTTATATTTGCTTTGCCAATATTTTGTTTAGGATTTTGTACCTATATTCTTGAGTAAGAGTGCTTTATTCTAGTTTCTCCTTTTTTGTTCTTTAGTATTAACCTTATCTAATGTTATTATTAAAATTATGTTTACTTCATGAAGATTGAGAGATTATTTCTTTTTCTCTCTTTGTGAGGGGTATATTAAAATTGGATTATTTATTCTTGGATGTTACCGTCTCTGTCAGGTGTTTTCTTTGTCAGAAGATGTTTAACACATTCAAGTTCTCTAATGATTTTTAGGACTATTCAAATTTTATACATATACTATATATATTATGTATTGTATATATTTAATATACATTATATATAGTTATAGATTTTACATTTATGAAGTTTTATATATATAGTTGTCAATTTTAATACATTGCTTTTAAACGAATATATCTATTTCATCTAAGTTCTCTAATACCCAGGTACGCAATTGTCCATGATATCCTTTTAGTCTTTTTTTTAATCCCTAAAATATCTGTAGTTAAGTCTCTCTTCCCATTCTTCATATTGTTTATTTCAACTAGGTTAGAAATAAAATTCATAAGCCAAACCAATATACTTTTTAGAATGAGAAGATCCTATTACTTACACCATAACAACAAGTGTCACCCTAGAGTATCACAGCAAGATGGGACATACGGTCTCTGGGTGAATATCTAGTTAGCTTCATATTCTTGTCATTTGGCAGTGACTTTTTTTTTCAGACATTTCTTTTAATTTAGCTATTCTTGTGGTTGTGCCACGCAAAAAATAAAATTAATAATTTTTATTTTTAATAAAAAATAAAATTAGACATATAATTTAAAATTAAAAATTTAATGCAATGAGAGGATGCTGTTATCCATATTTTATAGTTAGTGCTAAATACTGATTATTAAATAAGATTATATGTAACTTCTATGGGAAAATCTATCTATATTACAACTGATAAGAAATAAATAGGAAGATAGCATCCATTGAGGATTTACTGTATATGGACTTCATGTAATCCTCATTAAAAGCTGCACATCCAATATTATCCCCACTGAAAGACAATAAAACTGAGGCTAATTTGGTTCACAGTCATATAGCTGGGAAGTGATGGAACTATTATCCAGCTTGGGTCTCTCTGAATTTGTCCACCTCAAAGTTACTATTTAGCATACTGAAAATTCCCAACAATAAGTAAATAATCATTCTATACTCAAAAAACTTTTCAAAACATAATTAACTGTGAACCTTATCTTTTTAATATTAAAAAAACTGCCTTTGGTTGTCTTATGAGCATTAGTGAAATATTTATTCATTGAAAATTTTTGTTATCTATTCCATATTAAGATAATAAATGCCTAGGAATTCTTCCACTAATGTTTGAGAACTTTTGATCACTCATTCATTTAGGCTAAACCTCAGAATGAAACAGATTCTACCGACAGTGCTAAGTACTATTCTGATTGCTAGACATACAATGTTGAACTAAAGAGAGACAGCTCCCGCTTTCAATGAGCTTCAATTTCAGAGGGAGAGCAGAAAATAATGAAGTAAGCCAACATATAATGAAATTTAAGGTTGTGATTAGTTCTAGGAATAAAAATGAAGTAATATGAAGGCATAAAGAGTGACCAACATGAATGTGATCATAGATCAGATCTGATTGAATTGATGGAGGAAGTCCTGTGAAATTCTTCAGGGGAATAGAATGGGCAAAGGCCTCCGCACCAGGTGGGAAACAGACAAGTGCTTTCAGTTTGGCAGCAAGACAGTCAGTAAGCAATAAGCATGGCAGGGGATAAATTTAAAGAGGTAAGATATAATATCCCACTCAAAGCGAAATGTTAAACATTTTCTGTTTTTGTTTATTACTGAGAACGATGCACCATATACTCCTCACCATTTATGACCACTTGCTATCCTTCAGATTCATGATATTCCTGCTACCACTGGTACTCTGGAAGAAGCAAAATATACTTGGTAGTAAGAAGCTGTATATTCTCCTAGGAATAGAAGTTGAAGGGAGATTGATAGATGCACGATAGTTATGAGAGACACAGCCTGAACTGAGGGTTGATAATGACTTTGCGGTGTGTTAATTTCTCTAGGCTAAACTATGCTCCCAAGAATTCCCTTTCTAGTATGTGTCTGGATGCGGGACAAAGAACAGTTCAAAAGATACTGTTTGGGGCTTCCCTGGTGGCGCAGTGGTTGAGAGTCCGCCTGCCGATGCAGGGGACACGGGTTCGTGCCCCGGTCGGGGAAGATCCCACATGCCGCGGAGCAGCTGGGCCCGTGAGCCATGGCCGCTGAGCCTGCGCGTCTGGAGCCTGTGCTCCTCAACGGGAGAGGCCACAACAGTGAGAGGCCCGCGTACCGAAAAAAAAAAAAGGTACTCTGTTGCAGTGGTTTGAGGAATGAAAGAAAGTAACAGTGCACACACACACATACATACACTTCTCCCAGTTGTTGAATCAAACACAAATCAAACACAAAGCATCTTCAGTTGTTGCTCTGAAGGGATTTTTTTTGTAGATGTAATTACCATTCCTAATCAATTAACTTTAATAGTTCATCTTGGGTAGGTCTGACTCAATCATTTGTTACCCTTATAAAAGAGAACAAAAGCTTTCCCTGATAAAGAAAAAGAGAGGGGCATTAGTGAGCAACAGGCATTGGCCCGTGTTCATGGGGTTTCAGTCGGCTTGTAATCCCTCCTTCTTGATTGCCTGCCCTGTAAACTTCAGACTTTAGCCAGCCCCCACACTGAATAAGCCAATCCCTTGCGATAATCCATGGATATATCCATGTATCACCTACTGGTTCTTTTCCTTTGGAAGAATCTTGATAGATACAAGGAGTACTGCTCACAAGTACTTAGCAGGGGAGACATAAAAGAACACATGGAAATAGCTATGAATAAATTTTAAACACGTGCCAGAACCAGAAAGCTGGAGACCAGGTCATATAGTTAACAGTGAAGTACGTTCCTTTCCTCTTTACCTCTTCCTTTCTTCAGTTCAAATTTGCTGAGGTCAGAAATTTTGAATGGAAATCTAGAGAAGACTTCTTTATATGGTTTGTAATTTGTTTCGTTTAAAAGGACAAAGACAACATGACCATGCCCCTAAAATCCAGATATTAGTTTTATATGACTGCTGTAACAAATTAGTACAAATTTAGTGACTTCAAACAACACATATTACTTTACAGTTCTGTGTACTGGAAGTACAAAACAGCTCTCACTGTGCTAAAATCAAGGTAACAACAGAAATGAGCTCCTTTCTGGAGGCTCTAGGGGAGAATCTCTTTCCTTGCCTATTCCAGCTTCTACAGGCCCCTGCATTCCTTGGCTCTTGGTCCCCTTCCTTCATCTTCACAGCCAGCAATGGCATGTAGAGTTCTTCTCACAAGTCATGACTTTCTTTACTGCTTCCCTTGTCCACTTTTAAGGTCCTTGTGATTGCACTGGACCAGATAACCCAGGATAATCTTTTTATGTTAAGGGCCACTGATTAGCAAGCTTTATTCCATCTGCATCCTTAATTTCCCTTTGTTATATAACATAGCACAGTCACAGGTGGTGGGAATTTGTATTTTGACAACTTTGGCAGGGGAGGGAGGTTGGTAATTATTTTGCCTACCACATGTGTTCTTTATTCTTTGGATATGGAATAACTAAATATTCCTGCACTTCTTTTCATTACTTCATAAGACATAACTGAGACAAATGAATCTCAACTGACAGGAAATCACTCCTGTAATTAAATTATAGAGATGGGAAAAACTCAAATTTGACCTATGTCCAAAGATAGAATTTATCTTTTTATTGCTATATATCAACATAAATTGTCATTTTCATCTGGCATTCACTGTTTTACACAAAAGGTATTATCATTAGAGTGGAGTTTAGTATAAATATAATTTTTCTATAGCTCTAATTTGTATCCTGTGAGTATTTCTATGCATGAGTTTTCCAATATATTGCTAAAAGGTAGCTTTTAATGTGAACAGAATATTAGGCAGTTGGTCTTATATTCAAAGCTATTTCAAAAAAGCATTTACTTAAAAAATGTTAAAAATGGAGGTCATTATACAAAATCCACTCCAAATGGCTTCTTAGTCAAAGAGAGATAATTAGGTGCTTCCCTGAAGAAAGTGGCATATTAGGAAATTAATCTCCATGGAATTGGTAACCTTTCTGAATTCAGTGATTTTTCAGTTTTTACATTTGATTATATAATCTGGAAACCTCCAAATCTCAGCAAATCCACAGGCCCTATTGACAGCTGCTTGAACAGCTAAGCAGAGGAAGGGAAACAGTAAAATTTAAAACAAAAACAAAAAACCCTCAATCTTAATTTTACCATCAGGATTTCAAGGCAGTTTTGAAAGCTTGAGAACTTTCTTGCACATTTCAACTGTACTAGTCAAAAACTATGATTTAAAAAGGAGGTGACTTGAAATAGGGACAGGTAGGGATGAAGAGGGAAGTGTGAGAATGGGCAGTGCGTTAGTGCTACATGTGAAATGTTCAGAAAAGAAAGAGATCAATTAGCTTAAAAGGTTTGAAACCTACTTTGGCATAGTTTTGAAGACAAAAGAAAAATCATCCTGCAGAAATGCAGTTCATTGTTGAGAGGTGATGAGC
This sequence comes from Delphinapterus leucas, assembly GCF_059928025.1. Lineage (NCBI taxonomy): Eukaryota > Metazoa > Chordata > Mammalia > Artiodactyla > Monodontidae > Delphinapterus > Delphinapterus leucas. The sequence continues at coordinate 33,860,846 of NC_143140.1, forward strand.
AATGAACAATGAATTCCATCAGTTTTGTAGGCAACATTCCTTCTCCTTCATAAAGTACTATCCATTATTAATGAGCACTATTTCTGAGTGTGAAAGAACTGTTTGAAAAACATTAACATCATCTCTTGGATGTGATTGACATTGTCATTCCTTTCATTTTGCTGCTGGCAAGAGGCATCCCTGTAGACTTATGTGCATCTGGACATTACTAATATCCTCCTTGTTATGCACTCTGGGCAGCTGTGATATGGAAATTTTCAGCATTGTATTTTATGGTTTATTTTTCAGCTTTTACATTGTGTTCTGTTTCAAAATGCGTAAGTCAAGCCTTTTTGTATGCAATGATCAATCAGAAAAATTATCCCTTTCCTAATCTGACTCTTCTCCAAATTTTAAAAAGATGTGCAATGACCGTCTGCTAGCCAGGCAGTTATTTAGATCCATGTCTATTCATGGTATTTCTTTTTTACCTTCCACTTTTCAAAGCTGATTACATTTTTAATTGTCCTGTTGCAAAAAAGGACTGTAGCTACTGTCTATTTGTTCAGTAACACCACAGTGCTGACTAACCCACCCACATAATACCTTTTAATCAGCAAAACTAAAGGTAACAAAGTCAAGGATTAGAGGAGTAATGGATCCAAGAAAAAAAAATTAAGCACCAATCCTCTTGACTTTTAAATATGTAAGTAACTAACTAAGCTTCTCTTTTCCTCTCAGCTGCCCTGCTTCTCCCTCCTCACAGCCCATACACACACCCACACAGAGATCTGTATTCCTAAGTGTTGCTCACTTACTTCATACGAACACACCACAAGTTGATCTGTTTCTTTGTACATTAAAAGCCTATCAATGAAGTATGGACTAAGCATTTTCAGTCAGCTAATGCTGATAACCTTTAATATTTGGAGGTGCAACACAACCACCTCCCATTCTCTTTTTTGATATTCTGCTGCCAGTTCTGCCAAATGTTTGGATTGTCCTAAGAATTCACCTTAAAAAAGGCTCCCAAAAGTGTGTTTTATCTTTTGGGATATCAATAAATATAAGGTTAAAAAAAAAAAAAGTGGGGAGGATTTGTTCCATTGTAAAAATAACGTGGGGATGTTCTGTTTCAGTATTTTGGAGCACCTCAGTGCCAGATGGGCTCTCATAAGGCTGACACGAACCAGGATTTCCTAAGAAAGGCATTATAATTATATGGTTTTTCTTAAAGTGATATTACTTTAGAATATTTTTACCTCACAGACTGTCTAGAGTTATTAGTGTTTTATGGAACACATTTTAGGAAATTCTGATTTAATTGCATCTCCCTATTAAGCATGCTATTATACTCATGGGACCTACTCTAGGGAAAAAAGAAAAACGTTTACTTCCTACTCTTTCCATACACAGTGTAGTATGATGATTAAGAGTGCTCTGGCTCTGAAGTTCCATTTCCTGGGCTCAAATACCAGCTCCCCTAATTACTAGTTGTAGGACCTTGGGCAACTCTTCTACTCCTTCTCTGACTCGACTTTCTCCACAGCAAAATGAGGAAAAATAATAGTACCTTATATATGAAACAATGTGCATAAAGTGGTTGGCTTTAAAAGTTGCTATTCACTTTCCCAAAACCTTTGCATCCAAAGTACATCATCTCTCTTATATCAGGATGGCATGTTATGGTTATGTGATATGGCACAGTTTGCTTTATCCAGAATGCTCTAGATATTGGAGAACTTTCCAGGAATTACTGTTGTTATGAGTCACAAAATTGACCATGAAATTTTATACACTGTTGTTTTTAGTAAGTGAGTAGGTTGTTTCAGGAATTAGTCCATTCTATTGAAACCATGCAGCCAGGCTGCATGCTACTCTAGTTAGTACATTTTCACTGCAGTCTCCAGAGTACTGCTCTCTCCTTCTTCCATTGTTAAGGTATGTGTTAGTCTAATGTTAGAAAGTTCAAGCCTATCAAGAATGATAAGCAGAAGGCCCTTTAAAATCTATTTAAATCCTATCATGGCGGCATCAATTTATTCAACATATTTTTACTGCATACCTATCATATATCAGTCACTGTTATAACTAAAATCAGAAAACCAATACTTAAACACATATATAACCAAGAGAACTTCAGAAAGCAATGGGTGATAAAAAGGAAACGAAATGGGTAATTTAATAGAGAATGATAAAGGTGTGAATAATTTCACTGCAAAAGTAACACTTGAACTAGAATTTCAGTAAAAAGGAGGCAAACATACAAAGAGGTATAAGGGAGAAAAAAGGTGTTAAAGCGGGAATGCACCCCATGTCTGAGGGAAAGAGTGAAAGCCATACAGGCTGGATCATGAGAAGACAGGACAAGAGAACTAGAAGATGAGATTGGAAAGAAATGATTGCATCCTCATTTAAAAAGACCTCTCTAGACAACAGACGGAAAGGAGGTGTGGGGGTAGAGCATGGAATCAATGAAACCACCGTGGCAGTTATACCAGACAGTAATGGCAGTTGGAGTAGGGAAGATAAGGGAAAAACAATGAAGTATCAGGTTTAGCAATATTTTAGAAGTAAAGTTTACAGGATTTGTGAATGAATTGATATGAGATGAAATGGAAGGGAGGAACCAGAAATGATGCCCAAGTTTTGACTTGAGAAGCAGTTTGAATGGTAATACAATTTCCTGGCCTAGATAAGACTTGAGGAGTGAGGGACATAATTAAGCATTCTGCTTTGGCCACAACAATTATACATGGCTGCAAGGCATTTATATGGAGAAGTGATGTTGGCAGATGGGTATATAAGTTGGAACTCAGTGAAGGATTTGAGGTAAATTATTTGTATTCAGAATCTTTTGTAGGACAGGCACTGTGCTGACTGATGGGAATAAAATGGTGAGAAATATTATGTATGTGGTAGGCAAAATGGCCTACCAAGATCCCTGTCCCCCAGTGCATATATCCTGGTTCGTCTCCTTTATTGTGAATATGGTGGTACCTGTAAATATGATGGGTATCACCCCCATGGTTAGATTATGTTATATGGTTCAGTTTGCTTTTAAAAATGGAGATTATCCTAGGTGAGCCTTTCCTAACAGAGGGGCTCTAAAAGGGACTGGACCTTTCCTGAGGAGAGGGGGCATGTGAGTTCAATCAACATGAGAGAGAGCAGAAGTGTGAGGGCCAATAGAAGGAGACACATCTCAAGGACCTGAGAGTGGCATCTAGGAGATGAAAGCTGTTCCTGACCAACAGCCAGTGAGAAAACAGGGACTTCGGTCATGCTATCATACAGTAATAAATTCTACCCACAAGCTGAGAGAGCTTGGAAGTGGCCTTAGTTGAGTCTCCAGATGAAGGCATATTCAGCTGTCACCTTGATTTTAAACCTGGGGAGAACTGAACCATGCTGAGCTGGATTCCTGACCAGTGGAAATTGTGAAATAATACATTTGCATTTTTATAAGCCACTATGATTGTGGTAATTTCTCACACATCAGTAGAAAACTAATACAATGTATTTTATCTATTTCATGGAGCCTACAGTTTGCCAGAAAAGAGGAAGGAGAAGTAGAGCAGATAGAGACCATCAAATTTTCATTTTTAAAGGAAGGCTCTATATCAGTATGAAGACTGAGGTTGAATGGAATGGAAATGGGGATCTTTTATGCCAGAACTGATGGATGTAATGGGTGGTTGGCTATCCAAGTCCAAGTAAGAGACCTCAGATTAGTTTGGTGGTAGCAGAGACTGATCAAAGAGGACATATTTAAGAGACATTGTGAGGCGATATTGAAGGACTGGAACAAAAGGAGAAGATGAGCACATACACACTGGGCCAGCCCTAGTCCACAGTACTGGATAGTCAATTAAGTCCAAGTCATATTGGGGCATCAGCTTTTAGCTATAACAACAGGGAAATAGGAAAGGAGACCACTTATCCTATCGCCCATTTTTGTTTATGCAGTTGCATTATTTATGTCACACTGAAATTACATATTGTCACCCTTATTTTATACTTTTGTTCAATGTCATATAGCACATGTTAAGGCATAAATATAAGAGTAACAAAGCCCAAGCACTCCTGTGAGTAATTTAAATATACCACTATAGTATTGTTAGACTCTAATGATGCCCAAATAGCTAAATGACCCATTCAAATTGTAATACAATTGACAATGACTTTTGGAATTGACTTTCCCAATATTCATATCACAGATAATCAATTCTGAATTTGTGACTTTAACCTGTTGAGTCACTAGATAATGCATTCAAGCAATTAAAAAAGATTAGATAATTTATAATCATATCTGTTTTATAAGTGAGATTCTCTTTCTTGGCCTTCAAATGTGAAAGTCAATATAGTTGTCAAAAATTGTGGCATAACAAACATTTAAAAATGTTACTTATTGTCTTATGGCATTTAGTGTTGTTGCACAGTACCTGAGGCCAGGTTGATTTTACTATCACTGCAAATGATATGATATTTTGTTTTATTATGCCTTTGTTTTATTTGACTTTTTCTCTAAATGAGAGGAAAATATATTTTCATAATTTATGTTCATTTTCTTGTTTCTAATTTTTTCTGATGTTGTTTACTATTTGTATTGCTTTTTTCCAAAATATGGTAAACTTTCAATCTATATATTTAAAACTTTCTCAGCTCTAGAAAGTTGTCTTCATTTCTGTTCTTCATTTTTTGTTCTCATTCCAATCATTATATCAGATAATTTTCATTCTTTCCTCTATTTCGTTTTCATTCTTCGAGAGATTTACTTCAGGATTTTTCATCAAAATTACTGACTTGATTTTCCTGTGTCAATTTTGCTCTTCACTGGCTTGCATAAAATGTTTTATGTCACATTTGTTTTATTTAAAATTTTTGTTTTATACATAGACTTTTCTATTATTTCTGTTTCCATAGCGACTGGATATATGTTTCAATTTCTCAGATATAATGTTTTCTATTATCCTCTTGACACTAAGGAAGCTTTAAATTTTTTCTTCTAATCCCTATAATAAATTATTTATGAAATCTGTTCATTCTTTAAATATCAAAACAATATTGCCTTCTACTTAATCTGCTGTATTTTTTTTAAACTGGGTGTTCATAAATGAGGAAATAGTTGTAACAAAAAGGAAGAAAATATTCCAGAGGAAGTGGCACTGGCAAAAATACTGTGCATCAAAGAAATTCTCAAAGATATTTCATGACATTGAAAGTACAAATGATAAAACGTTGGGAGCTGACTCAAACTCAGAAAGGAGTACGACAATGTGCCAAGGCAAAGATTCTCACTCCATGTTATAAGTTATACAATGAGATGAAGATGGTAAGTATTGTTCAAGAAACTGTTGATGGTTTTTTACAGAGAAATAAAACACTTTAATTTTTAATATTTCTAATGTTTTAAGTATAGTTTTTATTAAATATTAGTTTTATTATTTTTTCATTTCTCTATATATTTATAACTGCCAACGAAACAAATTTTAACATTCTGACAAAAGTTTTTAAAGATCACAGAAGAATTTTCATTTTTACCACTGATTATTAAGATGGCTTTGCAGTTTCAGCTGTGTGTGGTCATTACTGTTGTTCTGTATTATCCTACAAAGTGAAGGTCTGTAGTAGGTCTGCAAATCCTATTTATAAGAGAACAATAATTATTATTTCCAAATAAAATAATTTCTCATTGATTTATTGATTTCCTATGATTTCTGACTTTTTAAAATACGGAAATAAACATAAAGGCTTAAGGTTTAAAAAAAAAACAAATTAATGAACTGCAGTTATGTATCCACGGACCCAGGTCTTAAAAAGCTACTACACTTTCACCCTTAGAATTAGTCAGTGGTAGAAATACAAAGGAATTTCCCACCTTTCCTGGGGGTAAAAAATTCACTGATTTATTTTCTTTCTTTTTCTCTTAACTGATAAAAAAGAATACATACTAGCCAAATCGAGGCTTAATCTCTCCTTCTCATTCATAGGTGAAAACAGAAAAATGGTCATTGCATTTGATGAGGATACACCTGAAAAAGGAAAATGGACTTTCTTCCTTGCTCATTTTCTCTTCAGAGCAACTCTCACCTTTATTTCCTTCACTCATTATATCCCTTTCTCTCCACCTTGGGATGTTAGGTGAAAGGTGTTTCTAACTGGTGAAGTTTAAAAAGAAATGTTTGTTACGTTGATTTACCACCATCATGTTAAAAGAGATATGAAAGAAATATGCAGGCTACTGAGCATCACAGCCCTAAAAGGGATGCAATTATTTGCATGCACAGAAGTGAGGCTCAAACCTGAGAAGTTTTCCTCAGAGCCTTCATGTGACAGTAGAAAATAGTACTCTTCACTCTCCACCACCAATAATTCAATATGATTCCTTTCCTTCAGGAGCAACTGTCATCTAGGAAATTTGCTTAAATGACATTAACAACAAAGGCTGTCATTTATTTTCTTATTCTACTCCTGGCCTGGCTAGATAAGAGCAGAAAGATAATTAAGTCAGTGATGAGTTGCATGTGTAATGCCATTTCAGCTGCTAAGAAATATATGGAGGATTACAGTAGGGAAACATGGTGGCAGACCTGTGAGGGGCATCACTTTAACTTCTTTTCAGGTTCTTTCTGTTCTCAATGATAAATGATACTCCTTTAGTGCTGTAGTCCAGGCAATTAAATGTTAGATAGCTAGATAGGTAGATAGATGTTTTAGAGATGTAAATCAACTTTAAAAAATTTAACCTACTTTTTATTGTAATTTTTTTCTTTCTAAAAATAACTCAGATTAACATAGCTATCCTTTTTTTTTTTTTTTTTTTCGGTACGCGGGCCTCTCACTGTTGTGGCCTCTCTCGTTGCGGAGCACAGGCTCCGGACGCGTAGGCTTAGCGGCCATGGCTCACGGGCCTAGCCGCTCCACGGCATGTGGGATCTTCCCGGACCAGAGCACGAACCCGTGTCCCCTGCATTGGCAGGCGGACTCTCAACCACTGCGCCACCAGGGAAGCCCGACATAGCTATCTTTTAAGTATGAAAATAGACACCATCGAATAGTAAATGCTATTACACCACTCAAAAAAAACACGTTAGAATCTACTGTACTGATAATTGTAGGAATCATGATCACCTGATGAATATTTTCAATATTATAAAATGTTAAATCTTAAAAGTACCATATTTATGTTACAAAGAGCAGAAATGTAGCTAAAGGTCAAAAAAAGATAAATAAACTAAATGACACATGTAAGTTAAAAAATTCATGTTAGTGTATTATATTGATATGTATGTCATAATTTTTGCATAAATAAATGTTATTTTTAATCAAAATCCATAATCCTGCCTTCTCCATTCTGATTAACAGTATACATCCAAAGTTTATAGTATTCTGAAAGTTGGAGAAAGTAATGGATTAGTTCTTGTTTATGTTTTCTTTATAGTTTTCTAACTTCACACAATTGGGAAGTGATTCTTATTTTTCATGAATTTTTTAAGAATAAATTTTTAGTGTAAAAAACTCAGCAAGTTTTCTTTTCTCATTACTTTCTGGCTTCCATAAATAATAATTGTGTCTACTGTGTGTCAGGGACTGTACTATGCAATTACATCAAATAAGACTTAGCCCCTTCACTGAAGTAGATTACAATCTAAAAATATATATATATTCATCAAAGATTCCTGGAGAGTCTGATAGACGTTTGATTCAAAATTAGACTACTAGGTGTTTAGAGAATACTGCTTGAAGAAGAAAATAATTGACTTGAGTGTCGAAAGGTAAGTAACAATTAGCAAGGGAGATAAACAAGGGGAGGGGTCAAGAGACCATAGATCTGATAGTTCAGAATGTAAAATAAATAGATATAAAACATATTCAGTATTTATTCAGTGGCCCACTATTGTAAGGACCTTGGGGAAAAAATAAGACATTGTTTCCTTTCTCATAAAGCTTACAAACTAGTAATGAAATCAAACGTATCAGATATACAAACAGCTACAGTACAAGGTAGAATGTGGTAAATGCCACAAACAAAATACCAAAAATACTTCAGAAGTTTAGCAGGCAAGGGAAAAATACACTTATGGATTTTATGAAATCGGTGGCTTTGAAACAGTAGTTAACGAATAGACAGGATATCTGTAGACCTAGTTTTAGAGAATAATTCAGTCATGAGTCACAAAAATACCCATGCAAAACATTGAATATCCTAGTAAAACTGACCAATTTGGTTGAAGAGATGCAGTTTGCTTTAAAGGCAAGCAGTGAGAAGCAAAGAAAAAACAAAATGAGGCTTTGATTGAAATGAGAAGGAAAGAAGTTTAAATATTTAAACAGTTAATTTTATAGTAAGTAACAGGGAAGAATTTAAAATGTTTAAATAACTCACCTGATTATATTTTGTTATGACAAAAAGGTGGTACACGTGAACAAATTTTATTCATGTAAATACACACACATACACACCAATACATACATTTTAATAACACTGGCTCATACTGCATATCCAATTTTTGGTCTATCTTTTAATCTAATACAATGTGGATATTTTCCACACTATTAATGATTTATAGTGAAAATAACAGTATAGAAGCAAATAATCAGAGGAATAAGGGCCATTTACATATATAATAAAATATATATTAGATATATAATATATGTAAGTTAAATATTATATATATAATATAGGTTGTTTAAAATTATTTTAAAACATTAACTGTAGTGAATGAATCTGAGCACGTAACATCATGAAAATTTCTAGATATTTCCTACATATAATTTCCTACAAGATTACTGCATTGGAAGACACACATATTTTAAAAATGAGAATCTTTGACATTTACTTCCAGTCAAGACAGAATAATGTGTGTCTGACTATAAAAATAGACAAAATCCATAAAGCAACTGTTGCCAGGCATTGAATAACAGAAATAGGTGGGATCCTGGAGAGAAGGGCAATACGCTAGGTGAGCCCCACAATTATCACAGGTTTCTACTTGCAAGCACTTTCCAGATTACCATGCAGGGAGACAGTGCCCAAATGGAGAGCAGTCTCTTCTGGTCTGAAGAGGAAGAGATATGTTTTGGATGACTGTTAACTGCTGGAATTTCCAGGGAACGACACTGGACATAGGTAAACTCACAGTAGGTGGGTGGAAATAACCCAGAAGCCTATGTGGGGAATCTCTCTAAGTCCTTGACCAAAGACAGAGCCCTGAATGTGTACAGCAGTACTCTGTAAAGGCTTACAAGGAGGGACTGCCTGGGAACAAACAGCTGAGCAGAGATTCCAGAGGCTGTAGGAGTAAAAGCACTCACTAAGCATCTCAGACATTTGGGTGAGACTCCAGAGAGGCAACATCTTAGGAATCACCATGTTTTAGGGTATATGACCCCAAACTAAAGACAAAATCAAAATAGACTCATCAGAGAAAACAAAAAAAAAAAACCCAAAAACAGACAGGATCAAGAGAATTTTCCACTAATAATCCCGTTAGAACAAAGCTCAACACAATGGATCATCTAAATGTTTAACACGCAATTGAAAATATAGTAAAATATAAAGAAGTAGGGAGTAATATGAGTGAAAATGAAGCACGCAGCTTCAAACCACATGTCTCTCGGAGACCTTTAAAAAAATCAAGGAAAAACTGACAGAATCAACTTTCTAAGAACTCTGAAAAATAGTCACAGGTTTGCAGCAACCAAGCAAATGTTGAATCAAAGAAAAGCAACCTAAAGAGTGGGAAAACTCTGCGATGTGTTTATTTGCCCTTTTCCCACTCACCCCCTGATGCTATAGTTATTCTGAGGGGAACAGAACAGGCCTTATTTACAAAGGATTGTGTTTTCCATTTCTAAGCTGTCTGGGAGCTACCTGAAGGACAATGCAAAGTGCTTGTCTTTGTTTCGCCTAACTAGGAACCTACTCAAGATGAATGAACTACATTTCACAATAACACTGGAAGATAAATGAACAACCCACTGCAGCCTGAGTCAAAAGATTACATCCTTGAGGCATACAAAGAGCACTGAGAGCCTAGGAGGAAAAGCTGGGCAGGGAGTTTCTTTGGGAAATTAAGACATTTAAAAGTGTCCCTGTATACTGAGGAGTTTAGAGACATAAACATGCCTTGGTGCTCACTCAGAAAAAAATCTGAGAAGATGGTACACTTTCAACCTCTGGATGATCTCTAGACACAATGAAAGCAAGAAGCCAAGGCAGAGGTGAAAATGGCCTGGCCTCAGCACAGAGCCAATGTGCAAAGGAGGGAAGAGGGTTTTTTCCGCTTTCTTTCTCTTAAATATTTGGCAATTTACTAGGAATAGGTATATCTCATTTTTGAAAGTGACTTTGTTTTGTTTCTACTCAAGTTGAATATCTTTTATGAATTTTAACTCATACATTTTTTTATCTAAACTACTACTTTTATGTCCATGGCACAAAAAAAGCAATTACTCAATACTGTTTGAAAATATGGGTAAACTACCAATGGATTTAATGAAAATTAAACTGTCTTGAACAACTCTTAGTTTTGAAAACTATAGAATTAAAAACAATTTCACGAATGGAATCTAACTCGGATATAATCACGTGAAAGAATTTCTTAAAAAAATAAATGGTATAATGTCAGGAGGGAAAACCAGAAAACAATACATTCCATATGTTTAAAAAACTGCCTTTTGTTATTATACCTATACTATTGGCTTTGAGGGAAATTTTATGTTTGTAGCAGAACTGCAGGGGCATCTGTTCTAGGCAGATGTTAATCATCTCAATTTAGCATTCTGGAAATGAGAGGGAAAAAGAAGTGTACTTGAAGGAAAAATGCTGAGCCTTGTGAGGCCAAAGGGGTTGTTACAAACAGTGCAGTCTAAAGAAAGAATGAGAATGATTGCAAACTTGTAACTGCATCCCTATTGTTACCATATTAACATATTTCTAAAGAGTGTTCCATCCTTTTAAATAAAAAATGTTAACGTTATATAGAATATTCTGTAACAATGAAATACAAGAGAAAGCACTGACTTAATAAGAAATTAGGTCAAACTAAGGAAATGGATGATTAAAATTTTCCTTTAATTGACTTTAGATGTGATTAAACTATGCTGAATCTAAATCATTGCATATAATTTGACAGCCTTCTGAATTAAATGCAAATGTATGAAATCCACTTGGAAGCAACAGGAAAAAGGAGGCATGTTGTTTAGTATATTAAATTTCCATAGCAGGTGTATGCAATGAGGAAAATGGCAAAATAAGACATGATTGGCCTACTAAGAGAAAGATTCTATTGCTGGAATTCACATCCTGGCAATGATAGGAAATGTAAGACTCTCTTATTACAGCGAAGAAAATATAGATTCCTCTGTCTACTGACTCTGAAATAAGTAGGGGATGAACTAGTCACATTCTCTGGCTCACTTATTCAAATTCACTATATTTCATCTCATTTTTAAATGACTGATAGCGTGCTAATTCCAAATTGTTCTGAAGCTTACTTTCTCTGTCACCATAACAGTGGATTCATTATTAAGTAACCATATGAACTGCCATTAAAAGACCATTAATACATCAACTATAGATAAATCTGAACAATATGTTAACTACTAAGCTATAAAAACTCTGATGTTGGGTCATTTTCAAATACATAGGCACAAAAAGAGCTTCTACTTTCCCTATGCTATCCCTTTGTCCTCTGCTCACTTTGCTTCCATTCAACTAAACATGATCTTGGAGCTACTGGGTCAGAGTTTTGAGAAAATCCATGAATTCAAAAATAAAAGGAAAGAATAAACCCTAAAATTGTGAAGAATTATGGAAGCAGATCCTAAGGTAGGATTCTTATGTTGTGCTAGACTATATAAGTTGGCCCCTCTCTCAAAAATGTTATCTATCTCCTTTCATTGCCTGCTGAAAATGCCTTTTATTTTATTGTGCTCCTTGTATTTTAGAAGCTGAGCCAATTCTGAATTAGAAAGTCACTTCTGAATAAGCTAATCAATCCCCTAAAAATCCTAAGGGTCAAGGAATGATAATTTCATGTTTCTACACATTAGTTTGATGAAAATGTTAAGTTCCTAATGCTTAAATAGCTCAGTTGAAATTACAGTTGACCAAAAATCTAATATAAAAAAATAAACAAATAAGAAAAAAGCTACAATAGAAATGAATTTAATCATTTTTTAAATATGTGAGTACTTTTAAACAGTAGTAATTTTAGAAATAAATTTTAAAATAGATTGTATATCTTAAATGTAAAATTACCTGTATTCCAGCAAATGTGATTAAATGTAAACTACAAACTTGAAAATAGTAGAACAGATATAACAAATTGTGATATACTACATTTACAGACGTAATTCAAATTATTAAGAAAAAGTTAAGAACTTGATGGATAAAAGGACAAAAATGAAGATTAGCCTGAAAGGTAAACAAAAGTATCTTTTGTTTGAATATACAGAAACAATTTCAGCTTTATTTTCATTAATTTTTTTGAATTATAATTAACATACAATATTATGTTAGAATCAGGTGTACAACATAGTGATTCAATATTTTTATACATTATGAAATGATCGCCACAATAAGTTTAGTCACTATCCATCACCATATATACTCCTTACAATATTACTGACTATACTCTCTGTGTATACATTATACAGTTTGTAACTCTTAATACTCTTCATCTTTATTATTCATCTCCACATCCCTCTCCCCTCTGGCAACCCCCAGTTTGTTCTCTGTAACTATGAGCCTGCTTCTGTTTTGTTTATTTATTTTGAGTTTTAGATTCCACATATAAATGAAATATGGTTTTTGTTTCTCTGTCTGACACTTCACTTAGCATGATACCCTTTATTTTATGTCCACCCATGTTGCCACAAATGATGGCATTTATGGCTAATATTTCCTCATATATTTATATCTATATCTATATATATATATACACACACACATACATATACCACATCTTTATCCACTCATCTGTTGATGGATATTTCAGTTGCTTCAATGCCTTGGGTAATGTAAATAGTGTTGCAAGGAACATAGAGGTACATGTATCCTTTCAAATTAGTGTTTTTGTTTTCTTCATATAAATACCAAAAATTGAAATTATTAGATGTTATAGTAGTTCTATTTTTAGTTTTCTCAGGAAACTCCAGACTTTTTTCCGTAGATGCTACACCAATTTACATTCCCACCAACAGTTCATGAGGGTTTTATTTTCTCCACATCCTCACTAATAATTTGCTGGGTTTTTTTTTTTTTGATAATAACCATTCTGATAGATGTGAGGTGATACCTCATTGTGTTTTACTTTAATTTATTTATTTAATTTTATTTATTTATTTTTGGCTGCATTGCGTCTCTGTTGCTGCGCACAGGCTTTCTCTAGTTGCGGCAAGCAGGGGCTACTCTTTGTTGCGGTGCACAGGCTTGTCATTGCGGTGGCTTCTCTTGTTGCAGAGCATGGGCTCTAGGGTTGCAGGCTTCAGTAGTTGTGGCATGCAGGCTCAGTAGTTGTTGCTTACGGGCTCTAGAGTGCAGGCTCAGTAGTTGTGGTGCATGGCCTTAGTTGCTCCATGGCATGTGGGATCATCCCAGATCAGGGATCGAACCTGTGCTCCCTGCACTGGCAGGAGAATTCTTAACCACTGTGCCACCAGTGAAGTCCCCTCATTGTGGCTTTGATTTGCATTCCCCTAATGATCAGTGATGTTGAGCATCTTTTTATGAGACTGTTGGCCATCAGTCTGTCTTCTTGAAAAAATGCCTATTCAAGTCTTCCCACTTTAAAATTTGGGTTGTTTGTGTTTTTGATATTGAATTGCATGAGTTATTTATATAATTTGGATATCATCCATCAACAAATATATTGTTTGCAAATATCTTCTCCCATTCAGTAGGTTGCCTTTTCATTTTGTTGATGGTTTCCCTTCACTGTACAAAAACTTTTTAGTTTGATGTGGTCCCATTTATTTATTTTTGATCCTTGTTGCCTTGCCTGAGGAGACATATCCAATAAAATATTGCTAAGACCAATGCCAAAGAACATACTGCTTATGTTTTCTACCAGGAGTTTTATGGTTTCAGGTTTTAGATTTCAGTCTTTAATCCATTTTGAGTTTTTTTTTTCTGCTTTGTGTATGGTGTAAGAAAGTAGTCCAGTTTCATTCTTTTGTCTGTAGTTGTCCAATTTTCCCAACACCATTTATTGAATTTATTGAAATTAATGTATTTTCCCCATTATGGTATTCTTTTTTTTTTTTTCCCATTATGGTATTCTTGCCTATTGTTCATACATTACTTGACCATATGAGTGTGTATGGGTTTATTTCTGGGCTATTTCATTTTATTAATCGATGTGTCTGTTTTTGTGCCAATACCATAGTGTTTTGATTAATATAACTGTGTAGTATAGTTTGAAATCAGGGATCATGATTCTTCCAGCTTTATTTTTCTTTCTCAAAATTTCTTTGGTCATTCAGAGTCTTCTGTGGTTCCATACATATTTTAGGATTATTTTTTCTAGTTTTTTGAAAAACACCTTTGGTATTTTAATAGGGATGGCACTGCATGTGGAGATTGCTTTGGAGAGAATGGACATTTTTAACAATACTCTTCCAATCCAAGAGCATAATATTTTTGTTTCCATTTTTTGTGGTGTCTTCAATTTCTTTCATGAATGGCTTAAAATTTTGAATCACTATGTTGTACACCTGAAACTAACATAATATTATAAATCAACTATACCTCAATAAAAAAAGAAAAAAATATTTCAATGAAAATCTGAAATGTTATTGGTAATCTCCATGAAGTAAAATTCATATTTTTTAAAAAAAATCTTCCTCATACTTTTCAGGATTATCCAAGTGTTCCTCATGACCATGTATTAGGTCATATCATATATTGTTTTAACATAGTATAAAGAGATAGATTATTTAATTTTGGTTAAAACAATCTCAGTGCATGTACTCATTCATGTATTAGATTGACAAATACTGCAAGATGCCTGGCACTCTTCTACACCTTGAAAAGGATATTGTAAACAAGATACTTATAAATCCTGTCTTTATAGAGCTTACATTGGTAAGAAAACAAATGTCACACTTTTATTGGAGTAAAGACAGGAAAAGAATAGGTGAAAAAGTGAATGAGAAAGGAGAAAATTAAGACATGGGCTTTAACTTTTTCACTTTCTTCAAAGAGTGTAGCAGAGAATCACAGTGTTAGTTTTTAAGACCTCTGTGGGTTTAAGGATTTTGTTGTTTTCTATCAGCTACAGTGGAAGTGTTTCAATGGAATAGGAGAAATTGATAATGTAGAAGAAAACATTACAGAGAAGATTATAGAGTACGAAATACAGAGCACAAATCAAGGGAGTAAATTTTTTTAACTTTTTATTTTATATTGGAGTATAGTTGATTAACAATGTTGTGTTACTTTCAGGTGTACAACAAAGTGATTCAGTTATACAAATTCTTTTCCCAATTAGGTTGTTACATAATATTGAGCAGAGTAAACTTTGATGCAAGAAGAGAAATTTCTTTTATTGAAATGGTAGATTGACCGAAAATACAGGTACAGCTCCTACAGGATTTTGGCTGTAAATTTAGGAAAATGAGAACATTTGATCAATTACTTTTTTTTTTTATCAATGAAGAATGATGTAATGACATGAGTTGAGCATGTCAGCATAGGTGTTTGGGTGAAAGAACAAGTTAATATGGGAAGTTTGAAGAAAGTAAAGAATTTGTGAAATAGTTTTTCTTAGAAAGTAGAAAGTGAACTTATGTAATAATGTAGCAGTATTGCTGGGAATTTTATTTACAAATTTAAAGTACACCCTTTCTGCCTGATTGTATTTCCTCAAGCAAATTTAGCTGTTCTCATTTAGATGGAGACAACTGTGTTTAAGACCACTGGGATTTAGGCAAACAACTGAATCGTTCTCCATTCAATTATACTGGCAGTAACCTTCATCAATAAGAGGGTCACTTAATAAGCAAATGCTTACTTAGCAATATGTGCTTGTCCAAAGAGGAACACGAGGACAGGGGGAGAGGGCAAGTGAAATAGTGGCTACCTTGGAAAACTCTCTCCAAAGCAGTGCTTTTTCAACAGTTTTAAAGATAATGATAGTTATTAAGAATGTATTGAAAAGACATTAGCAGAAGCAGAGGTAGAGCAAGATCACAATGAAAGCACTGTGGGTAATATGAAATAGTGCTTTTTCTAAGTGCCTCCTCTTCCCCAATTTTTCTCCCTTTACATTTCATCTTGCCAAGTCTTGCACAATAGAAATTTTCTCTATTAATGTAAGGCACTGTTTCTCTACTTATGCTTGACAGAGTTCAGGGTAGGGAGATAGATGATATATCTCGGAAGAAAAAGAAGGGCATATATGCACCCAATCATATTTGATATTATAGGATAAGTATCCAAATGCATGTGAGAATAAAGTGTACAGGAGTGGAGGAATAATTGAATCTGTCTCATAGCAGTAGAGAAAATTACCATTAATTTTAGTGCTTCCTTGTTTCAAAAGCACCTAAATGACATCTGTTTTAGTATAAAACAAAACACTGTGGAAGGAAAATATATGGAATGTGTTCATGCATCTTAATTGTCGAACTAGATTAATATAAGAAGTAATCACTTTATCAGAATGAAGGAAACTGAATCATGGAACTGAATGAACAACAACAAAAAGAAACTAGGTTAAATTACTCAATAAATATTGAAGTGTTTGTACTTGTGATCTGGGATAGTGGAGATTTAACAGATACACCTATCTCTCATTCAATCCCTATGCCGTCCTAATGATTTTATGGATCACTTATTCCCAAGTCTCTCCCTCCTTAATTTGTGTCAGGCTTTCCCATGTTGCCATACTTCTGTCTGACAGGAGAAGGGGAAGGGAACAATGAGTACCAGAAAGTACCAGCATTCAGAGCCCACCCAACTTGAAAACAAGTAAACTCACAATTCACTTAACTGCTCAGTCATCCCATGCAACACAAACACAAACATCTTCAATAGAAACACAGGTAAAGCACATTTTTCAACCATTTAGAAGCATGTTTACTTGTGGCCTGTGCAAAAAAATTTTTTTAATGTACCGCCATAATTGCAACACCACTCATTGTAATGTTGCAGCATTTGGCCAGTGCCAAGATGAGGTTTAGAAAGGTTTCCACTACCTATGCACTGTTCAAATGCTTCTTCTGTTTGTTTCAATCCATCCATTCTTCATTCACTCAATGTGTGGGACACAATTGCAGGTGCTCCAAAGACTAATAAGTACTGCATCATGCAGAGTCCACAGAGGAGCTTATATTTGAATTGCTTCAATTCAGACTGATAAGAAGGAAAGGAGGGACAGGAAATTCAAGCAGAGTAAATAACATAAAAAAAAAAAACAAGCAAACAACGGGCAGTGAAATATAAAAGAGCACATAATATCTGGATAATCCTAGTTTTTTTGTTGAGCTGAATGGACTATGTAGAGGAAAACTTAGACCTGATAACCAAAGAAATTTTGTGTAAGTTTAAGAAGCTATTGACTGAAATAAAATGGAAAGATAAAGTCATATTTGTACTTTAGAGAGACAACTCTTGAGGAATGGTAGATGATAGATTGGAATAGAAAAAGACTAAAGGTAAAGATAGGGCAGAGGTGGGCATTACAACAGTCCCATGGGATACTATGAGCACTGGAACTAAAGCACTAGCAGTAAGTGTAAAGAAGAGAATGAGGAGTGTAAGGCATCCTCAGGAGAGAGCCAACAAGCCTTGATAAACAATTGCATATCATGGTTAAGGAGGAGACACATTAAGAATGTCCATTTGTTGTCTCAGGCAACTGAGTGGGTAGTGACACCATTCACTGAGATATACAAAAAGTCACAATGATTTTGGTTTTTTGAGTCTTTTATAAATATACTGGGAATATTAGGAGAGGTACCACCTAAGCCTTATCATTTTGTACCTTGCATGTAATTGGTTCCATAGATATTAAGAGCAAAACCTTGCACAGGACTCAGAACATGAGTCAACTTCAGGATTTTGCCTGGTGCCAGCCCTGGGTACAAACAACTTGTGTAATTTCCATAATGGGATTTTAATGGGTAAAATTCTGTGGATCTTTTCTTTTCTTTTTTCTTTCAAAAGAGTGCCAATATCTCTTGTAATACCAATATACAAGTGTTAACAGGATGTGTTAGGAGAACAGCCTAAGGCTATTTTTGTACATGTAGTATCAGGGGTGATTACAATATCATTTCTTGAATAACCTGGTCAGACACAGCACTTCTGTGTAGGGTTCCTAAGTGTCATGTAGCAAGTCACAGCTGACCTATTTGAACAAATTAGTGAGCAAACATTCTGTGACTATTTCTAGCAGAGCATTAGTGACAGTCTAAATTTTTTACCCACAAACTAAAAGATTTTAAAGCAATTCAGGTTAGATACTATGCAAAGCAAAGTGAAAGCCCTGTTGTTCATGCTTCCCAAATAGCATTGTCTTGACAAAATTTACATGTTACATTTATAGAAATAAGAAGAGAAATGCTCATTTATGACTACATGACATTTCCACAGATATGTATGGCTAAAAATATGATATATTATGGTTTTTACCCAAATCTGACATATAATTGCAGAAAAGTAGGAAAAAAATCAACTTGCAAATGCACTGCTGAATGATCAACTTGTTCCTTGCTTATGATGGCACATTTGACTAATTCAATTATTTTTTTGTTTCCACAGTTTCAATATAATCCTATGAGTCATATTTCTGTTTGTTCTTGGGCATGAATGCATAATTACTAATGATGATAGTTTTATACATGCATGAAAAAAACATTTGATTTTGATAAATAACATTCACAGTTTAATCTTTAGGCACAGTGAGATAGGAACCCTCTCCAACCATGGAGACAGTGTGATATAGTCATGTCCCACAGGTCAACTCAGAGGAAGAAAAAATAAATTAATGCTCAGTTATAATACAGAATGCAAACAAGTTGCATTGCAATGTTATTTGATTAAAAATCAATTTTTTGATTTGAAAAATTTCAATCATTAATTGTACATAAAAGTTTATGTATCATTGCTCTAAATACCAATCCACACAAGTAGCAGTCTAGTCTTAGAGTAAACAAAACAAACAAACAAAAACCACAGAGGAAAACAAACCAAAAATAAAATTCAATAGAAAAGAAAACATAAGTAAATACTAAACTTGTAGAACTAATAAATAAATTATATCCAGCCTCAGGATTCCACTTACATTTACACAAAATATTTATCAGCTGATATTCCTAATATAAGCCTACAAATTTTAGGTCGATTACTGTTCATGTAGTCTAGTACCAAAGACTAAGAAATGGACACTAAATTTTAACTAGAAATAGCACCTACTAGAGTATACTTTTGAAGTTTCTGAAATCACATGTATTTAAAAAGTTTTCTCTAGTTCCTTTGATGTTCAACCTTGATCAATTTTCATTTGAAGAAGTAATTATAAAGTCCCCAGAGTCCCCAAAACAACATAATTAGACACTCAAGAACAAATTCAAACAAATGAATTTCCATCTACCGAAGAAAGTGATGTGAACATCTTGCCTTTTGTCTAAATACAATGATCATTTTAATTACAAATTATGGGAAAAGTTAAGGGAATCACAGCATTCAGTATACAGCATATATGTGTGTGTGCATGTGGGTATGTATTTTTATGCCTTAAAACAATGTAAGCAATAAAATGTTGAGTATACATGGGCAATGCATTGTTTTTCATTTTTATGTACATTTAAAAATTGTTTTCTGTGTGTAGGAGGGAGGTTTGAACCATGCGAGGAAAGAACTATGATACTTCTGTTAATAGAGCAGGATCTAAATTAGTTGACAGCAGAATTACCACGTGGAGGTCATAAGTCTTTGTAAACTTAGAGTTTGTATTTGGAAATTTGACCTTTGTCCTAGTTCTGGGCTGATAGGTAGGGGTGGGGGATAGGGAGGGCATGCAAACTTAATGTACGTGCACAACTCTCAGAAGTTTACCTGTGACTTAATCCAACTGCAGGGACTTAAAAAATTAAATCTGTATCTGTGTTGGGGATATAGTTCAATACATTATAAAGATTAATGCAAGTAATTTTTAGTACTCCTCTGGCTGCAACAGTGGACCTTGAATAAGAATAAATTGGGCCTGGGCTTCCCTGGTGGCACAGTGGTTGAGAGTCCGCCTGTCGATGCAGGGGACGCGGGTTTGTGCCCTGGTCCGGGAAGATCCCACATGCCGTGGAGTGGCTAGGCTCGTGAGCCATGGCCGCTGAGCCTGCGCATCCGGAGCCTGTGCTCCGCAACGGGAGAGGCCACAGCAGTGAGAGGCCCGTGTATGGAAAGAAAAAAACAACAAAAAAAGAATAAAGTGGGCCTGAGAATAAGGCCCTGTGTACAGGGCACTGTGAGTAGTAAAAAGATCCTTGGCAATCATGACAAGCCATGGAGTCAGAGACATGGCAAATATGGGCCATACTGGTGAACTCTCAAGTTGTATTACCTTTCATTCCTATTCCTTCACTACATTATAAAGTTTTCATTTTCTTTAAGATTTCAGGAAAGTGTGTTAGTTCTACTTTGTTCTATTTGGAGAAAAGTCAACCAGTGAGAGCTGCAGTGGCAAGGAAAAGTAGATGTGAAATTGTAACAGCTGACCCAAAGAGATATAGCAACCCGCCTGAGTTAACAAGAATTCTTTGGGGATTTTTAGCAACAGTAAATGAGATATGTCGAAGGAAGGAAGGAAAGAAGGAAGCAGGGAAGGAAGGAAGCATGGATTTCCTGCAGATAGGTAGAAAGGAGGCTTTGTGTTGTTCAGGTATTAAAAGAAGTGATACCCTGAAGTTTAGGGAACTTCAGGTTTTGTAATATAATTTGAAGTTACATGTATATTGCAACATCTACTTTTTACCACAGTTAAAGAGCCTTTACTTCTTTAAAAAAATACAACTGTGCTTACAAAATCACATCCAATAGCTAACTTTTAATTAAATTAACCTTATTCAAATTGGGTTAAATATTGTTCAGGAGCATTGACTTTAACAAGGAAGAGTGACCTTAACATTGTTAATCCTTAACTATGTAGGATCATAGTTTTAGGAAGTGTGCATGTGTGGGAAAGGAGGAGAGAAGGGGTGTGGGTGGGTAGACAAAAGCAGACTAACAAAAACATCTTTGCATATTTCTCAAACAACACCCAATCCTTAGTTCTGCTGCTGAGAGGTGCATTTCTTGTGGCCCATGCATTTATCTAAGGGTGTGTGACAGCATCCATCTATATCTGATATTTCTCTTTTTCACACTGAGACATCAATATCCAGCCTGTTAGATAACTGAAGGTAATGAATCATCTACAATTAAGACTTTTTTTTGAAATTTACTGTATTTTTTAATGATCCTCTCATTTCAAAATGAGGAACTTCACATTAGTGATGGTTTAAAGTGAAGTTTTTAGAGTATATCATATATTTCATATGGAAAGATAATCATTTCTCTTCCTACAGATAAAATGAGAAGAAACTGTGTAGACTTCTCTCAATCCCTTAAGAACTCCTCTTTTCAGCTGACACAAACTTGATCAGAGTATCCCTGAAAGACTGATCTAGGGATGTATTTTCTACAAAAAGGTTTGAAATGTTACACTTACCAGAAGATGACCACAAATCTGCAAATTTAGTGGGAAGCCAGAGAGCCAAGTCACTACAACTAAGATTCCATTGGCCTGTCTCAGCAGGTCACAGCCATCCAGCAGCTACTCATCACATACACCAACAGATGTTGTTCATATCTGAAATGGACACAACAGAGAGGTTTATAACCATCCTGCTCATGCCACATGATGATGGGAGTTAAGACATTTATTCTCTCTTTCTCTCCCTCTCACTTTTTTTTTAATAAGCCCAGTTACATATTCTAAACTATAAGTACAGAATTTAACCTAATTTCTGCTTTATTTTAAATAGCTCCTATTATAATAACTTCACTCATGTTTAATTTAGAATAAAAGATGAGATGTGTAATATTTATTGACCATTTTGTAGAGGTTTTAGATTCATTCTATGTTAGCAGAGAATTTTTAAATATTACATAATTTACCTTTGTAAAAATTTCCTTCTTAGTATCAACATGGGATTCCTTTGCATGTTGTTGGAGTATATACATATGGTATCAAATTGAATAATGTCTACTTCTACTCTACTCCTCTATCCTATACTTTAGCTAATAATCAACTATCTCTTATTGTTTGATTACTAGGGAAAATGTGGAGACTGTAGATAAGTAGTAAGGGATTGATATCTAGGTAATTTGATTTAGGAGAAACTGAATCTAATACTTGATGAAAAAACTTTTTCCAATATTCTGCTGTGACACATGAAACTCATCTTTAATTCTATGGTTAAAGAGTCACTCCAAGGAATTGGAATTTTAAAATCACTGTTTGTGTTACCTGGGAAAGATGAGATATTAATCATGTTGTTTGATTGATTCAAAATGTTAGTCATTCATCTAAAAAAAAACAAACGACTAGGGTTCCTACTATCCATTATGACTTTAACCATATTAGTTGTGAGAATAGAAATGTTAATAAGCTGAGCCTTGTATTCAAGGTGCTCTTAGGCTTCCTGAGGGTTGACGTATGCAGATTTTACAATACAAGCTATCTTAACACACACACACACACAATGTTCCAAGAGGTAATGTAGAGGGTTTCATTAATAAAGGAATAACTGACACTGTCCAGAAGTGGGGTGGGAGGTGTGCAGGTCACAGAGAAGTGGTGAGGGTAAGTAGGACTGTACAAACTTCTACTTTCTTTACCTTCCCATTCTCTGCAAGAAGAAGAACCTATCTAGGGAAAAATCATAAATACTGAAGTAATTTTTAAAATACATGTTGCATTAAATCCCCTGATGTGACTCATATGATTCTCATATCTTAACTCAGTGAAGTGAAATCAGTATCATTTAAAAATACTCAGATTTAACCTAGGTTAACTTTTTGGTTGACCCCCAAGGACAATATGTTATGAATATACTTGATAAGAAACTTTAAGTAAATGAATTGTTGACATAGAAGTCTTTGAGAATTTAAAGTGCTTAATTTATATATAAAGATAAGGGAAAAGCCTGGAGAAAACTGAATGTCAGCTACACTTAACTCCTCTCATCCTATATCTGATCAACACCATGAAGTTGCATTTCTCTATCACTTTACTCAAAAGAGCAAAGGGCTTTCTATGCCATCCTGAGGCTTTCTTTTATGGTTTTATTGTAGGGTGTGTTGCTGTGTAAAACTGAGGAAACACTGTTTGAGAAAACTGCATTATTAATATTTAGTTGTAGAAAATTGCATTAATTAATTAAAGATGTAGCTATGTTAGGTGTGGGAGGTCAAGGTTTTCTACAAATTTGTGTTAATTTACTGTAGACTGTGACCTTACTGTTTTATTTATAATGCGTTAACTGGTATATAAAGATGTTCATCCCATTATTAATTTAGCAACAAATCTGAATGCCTTCCTCTTTGCAAAAGTTATTTTCAAGAGCAAATCATATGTGATTCTAATATAGTTTAATTATAGTTAAATTATTAATTTTAAAAGACAGAGCAATATCTCATTCCTTTGCAGATTTATAACAATCAATGTTTAGTGGTTCTTCCATTTTAAAATATATGTATTTTATATACACTAACCTTCTCTTGCTAGTCAAAATTCTAGTCAATTTTCTTTCATTTCCTCAAAGAAAAAGATTTTGGTCAGTCACCAATTAAATAATTTTAGAACTGCTTGTTGAGCATAATTAAGCTTTCCCCTTTTCAGATTAAGTGATAAAATCAGCAGTGTGAGTTCAAACCTTGAGCCGCAAGCAAAAGTTTTAGAAAGAACTCTTTCTTCTTTATTAACTATAAAATAATTAGAGGGTTGAGAAAAATGGCAACCAGGGGTTATGAGGGCAAATGGTAAAAGGAGTTTTTTCTTTTCATTTTGTTATTATAAGAATGATCTTTGAACCAGAGAAACTATTAAGGATCAATATACCATTAAATTATAAAATATTATTAAAATCTCACAAAACATTTATTTTTAGCTAAGAAGTTCTACTGTGCTCTTTCAGTTGTAGACCTTCTTGGTTCCATGGCAGAGTGTATGTTACATGTGGGCTTCTCTTCTGGAACAAATATGTGTAAAGGGAGGAGATGATGTGTCAATATTCTCCAGGTTGTATTGCAATACCATCTTCATCTCTTCAGTATTTCTCTTGGTTTTGAAAAACTTGAAGAATGATACAAGTGGAGACCAAAGAGTATCATTTGCTATCTTGTTCTACAAATCCTGAGAAGGCTTTCTGGGTTTATAGTAGCAGTCTGCTTTTTCATTCTTAATGAACTCCTCAGTGGTCAGCAGGTTGTTTCAAGATGCACCATTAGTCAACATATCCGTCAGACTTCTGTTTCTCATTCTTTGAATATTATCTAAAGAGCTCCCTGAGCTGGTGCCTACAAAGATGGACAGAGCAGCATAACAAAGTATCATGGAAACACTTAAACGAGGGCGTTAACTATTCTTCAGTCAGTGCACGATAATTCCAGGGACAATATTTCTTTTACTATTTTGTCATTTCATTTAAAAGAATTTAAAAAGACCTACCTACTTAGAGAACTAGTCTTTGGCAAAAATACAATGTTTTCTTCCAAATGATTTATACATTTTAAAGACAAATTTAGTTTTCTAATATCACATTTATTAAATCAGATTTCTCTCTCAAAAATTCCAACACCAGTGTTTAAGGAATGATGACTTTTTCAGTGCTTCACCCTATTGTTATATACAGCAGTGATAAAATCAAATGGTTTAATGTCTATCATTTTTTTCCTTTGTTGCTCACTTTTCTATATTAATATTCTTGATGACTCTGGATAGTAATTTTTAACTTCAGTGATCGTATTCTATCATAATAACCTATAACTTATTTTTTACTCAGTTTTTTTTTGGTAATTCTTCTGTCTCACATTCATGATTCCTGCCTATTTATTATTATCATTATCATAATCACTGTGTCTTTGATTTATAATTCTCCAGTCTCTGTCTCTTCTCTAATGTTTCACTTAAATATTATCTCTGGTCTGTTTGTAAAATCCTTATAGTACAACTGAAAGGAGGGGGTCAATGATCTCAAAGTGAAAACTCAGTGACATTTTTAAATTCATTTTTTTGCACTAACTAGTTATTATTGAGTTTTTACTATGAAGTAAATAATTTTGTTGGCAAATATAAAGGTAAATCCATTTTGCCTCTGCTCATTAATTCTTATACTTTAGCATAATTAAAGAGAAATACATAAGGAAGAGAAGCAGTGTAATAGAAATGAAATGGCAAAGCAGAGGAGGAAGCAAATAATTTTGTCTCTGTGAGACAGAGAAACATTTAAGTTGAGTTTTGAAAGGAAAAAATGTATCTCTAGGCAGAGAGAGTTTTGGAGAGGAGTGAGTGAAAGCTAAGATGAAAGTAATTGCTAAGGAGTACACACACATTTGTGTATGGATTTATAGTGATCTTGTTACTGCATAGAGGCCAATGATTCTGTTTTCCTTGTAAAATATGTTCTGAAATGTTGAAATTGCCAGATGACTGTACTTTAAATAAAGATGAGAGACAGAATTGAGGTGTGCTTTATATTATTGACCACTGGCCTGAATAGATTGGAAAAAGAAATGATTTTCAGTGCTAGAAGCATACAATGAGAAACCAGTTTGCTCACACATGGATTCTAGTCAAGACTCAAGTAGTAATTTGCACACATAAAGGAACTGGTCGTGGTTATCAGAAGGTACCTTTATACATAGTTTTAGTCTTTAACTGGTCTGCCAAACAATTTAAAGAACACTGTTGAAAAAATATATACACCAAGCAATAAATTCTACTCATTTTTAATATATATTAATATATAAATATACTCAAAAAAAAAGTATTTCAACACAATAGATTTTTTGCTTATATTTTCAAGTTAAACACTTTTTTGGCCATTAGTAAATGACTTTCTAAATTGCAATGATCTCACCCCCCTGAGTTTCTGCCCCTTGTGTGTATATTGGTAAGGAAGAAGTATGGGAACTGGAATAGATCAGTTTTGTTTTTTGAGGTATCTTTGCTCTCTGCTCACATTCTCCTAGATTTTACTATTTGTTGGCATGTTGTGAGCAGTATTTATCCACTGGTTGTGACTGAAAGAAACTCGTAGCTATGTTTAAAGGTTCCCTTTAATACTCATTCTATGCTTGCTACTCTCAGTATTAGAGTGATAGAAATGTATAGTTTTTCCCCTTTCTCTATGTTAAGTTCCTAGTGCCTGACCCTTAAACAATTTGAGGATGTGCCAAGCATTTGATTTTGAAGGAATAAGAGCTGGCATTGAATATGATGCAATGGGTAACACTGCCACAAAATAAAGTATTTAAATTTAAAAATAAAGCCCATCTGGCAAATGACAGTACCAACAGAAAGGAATCACAACAAGGAGGACAGGATAAACTCCTCCAAAGACGAAAAAAATGTGGTAATTGAATTTGTGGGTCTGTGCTTTCATTCTCATTATATTTCTCTTCGGAGGAGGGGGTAGCTCTAGGCAAGGATTTAAATGTTGGCTTGAGCAATATTTTTTCTTGTGGAATGTCTCCAGGGAATCTCTGACTGAAATCCAAATTCAAGCCCATTGTAATCTCCTTGCACGATGCAACATATGGAGTGGCAGATTTGTGCAGGATGGTGTTGTACAGATGTAGGATGGTGATGATGCTACACTGTGAAGCCAAAGATAGCATCTAAGGGTGTTCAAAACTATCAGTTTCACTCCCTGGTCTGAAAAAAAGTAGAAAGAAATTCAATTTGAGAAAATGATTGTGCCTGGAGGAAAATAACAGAACATAATATTGAAACACTTAATGGTCAAATGGAACCTGAAACCAAGTTAGGCTAAAAGAATTGGATTGATAACAGAAATCAGACTTGGTATGTGTCAGAAATGAGACATAGCATTTGAAAACATGATTCTTTGCAACATCTGATCTCATTGATATCTTATTCAGATACCTAAGTGTAAGAAAAATGTTGATGAATTAGAGGACAGTGAGGAAGAAACAAAAACAATATGAAAGAAAAACTGACTTTTTGAAAAAAATTATCTTTTCAAAAATTTTAATGAGAAGATATTACCATGTACTGGATGTAGAAGAGAAATTCATACAAAACTGTCTAAAACTATATAATTAAAGATAAAGAAAAAAATAAAACTTTGTGTAAAACATAGAGAAAAAAATGGACAATTAAGTCAACATCATAATGGCTTTTGATGATTTTATAAAATTTTTAAGGGAAGGTCTGAAACTTGCCATCTGAAACAAGTTTTAGAATACTTGTCTAGCTCCTCAAGTTACTTTACCGAAAGTCAAATTGGGTCAGGGATGATATTTAGATTGCTCATAAGCAGAAGATCTTTTCTTCCCAACTCATTTATTCATTCATTCATTCAACAAATATTAAGTAAGAATCATGAACCAATTATCAACATAACAATAATGACTCAATACCTTAATGTCAAGGTTAAATATAAGGCCATCCATTATTTTTCTTTTGCACTACAAGTAAACATTCAAAATGTTATTACTTTCCCTTTGAGAGTGTCCAATAATAAGCTATGGATTCAAATGGTAATTTAATATTGTTGAGGCCAGAGAAATGCTTTCTGTTTTTAGTTTGTTTTATTCTCAGTATGAGTATTTTCAGGATGCTTTAAAATAGTAAGTCTAGCACACAATCTGCCTCAAATTTCAGTGTTAGCTGTTGTCATTTAAGTAGACGTATTAAGCATATACTTATTGAGGCAAAATTTCATAGAGTCTAAGATGCCAAACCCTTGGATACAAATAAGTCATATGGAGAATGAAGAGTAATTCTCTTAAGGAAAAAACTGTTAAAAACAATAGGGGAATTGTATACATTTTTTAACCTTAAAATGAGAAAAAATATATATGCCAGGAGGTTTTCCATTTTTTAAATTACAAAACAGACACAAACAAAAATACATATTACATGTTTGTATGTATGTACTATGGTATTGTATTAGCTCTTATCCTTATGTAATTGTTGAGGTGAAAGATCTGAGTAGTTAAAAGAATAACATAAATTTAGAATAACATTATTAGTAAATTTAACATCATGTGTATTCCTTTGTAAGTTGCCTATTAAGGTAAGTACATACTCCAATTACTTTGCTTACATTTTTCGCAAAAGTATCCAGGATGTTTTTTTAAATGAATCCCTTTGTATTACATATATGTCATACATAAATAGGCTGTAATATTTAAATTTTCCTCTTAGCCACTATTGCACATATCTAAATTCAACAACAATTCTTTCACTCAGCAACTATTAATTTAGTGCAATTGTGTGTCGGTCTCATTTTCTAGGCATAGAAAATAAAGACATAAGCAGGACAAAAATTTGCCCTCATGAAGCTTATATTTTAATGAGGGAGAGAAAATAAACATAAATAAATGTATAATATAATGCCAGGCACTGATAAATCTAAGAAACCAGTAAAACAAACTAAGGCATAGAGTGTGATAAGAGGCAAAAAAGGATGGACAATTTTACCTAAGAGGCTCTTGGGGATGCTTGCTTGAGAAAATCACATTTAAGCAGTCACTAGAATGAAATATGACTGGAGTACAAATGAGGAAATGGTAAGAGGTAGAAGAGGGAGTTCTAGGATAGGGAAGAGCCAAATTATGTTGAGCTTGGGTTTTATAATGATTGTGATGGAAAAGACATTGGCTTCTTTTGAACATAAGAATGATAAGATATGATTTACATTTTTAAATGCTCACTCTGCAGCCTATTTTGGTTTGTTAGCAAGAACTGACAAGACTTGGAGTAGAATGACAGCAGTGGAAGTGGGGAAAAACACCCAGGTTCGGGATACATATTGAAGGTAAAGCCAAGAGAACACATTGGTACAAGCAAAGAATAGAATTAGGATGATTTCCTTTGTACAGGCTGTGCAAAGTGATAAGCATTGGTACTACTCACTAATAAGAAAAACACTGGAAGAGCAGCAGGTGGGAAAGATAAAAAAAAACTGTGTTGCTAATTATGGTATGTTATGTCTGAGATGATTATTAGACTATTAAGATTATAGATGCAGAAGTAGAGTTGGCAGGGCTAGAGATATGGATTTGGAAACTCTCAAAGATGCATCCCAATTTCAGCTCAGCTACTTACAGGTCAGTTACCTGCAAGCTCAGAATCAACTGAGTCTTTGTAAATTTATCCAGGAGCATCTCCAAAGCCATAGAAACTCATTTAGTTCTAGCCAGGGAGAATAAGGGGTCTAGTGCCCCTAAGGGTAAACTTCAACCAATATGTGTGTGTGGGGGGCAGGGAGTGGCCAGTGCCCCAGCCTCCCATTACTTCAGGCAGTTAATTCTGAAAGCATTCTATGTTTTTCTGGAAGTCCAGAGCAACTGAGTTTTTCTGCCTAGTGATGGTTAATCTTATGTGTCACCTTAGGCCACAGTACTCAGATATTTGGTCAAACACCAGGCTAAATGTCACTGTAAAGGTATATTAGATAAGATTAACATTTGACATTTAGATTAATAGACTTTGAGAAAAGCAGATTACACTCCATAATGTGGTGGGCCTCATCCAATCAGTTAAAGGTCTTAAGAAGAAAAAGACAGAGATCCTTGGAGGAAGAGGAAATTCTGCCTCCAGATTGACTTGGGAGTCAAGGTGTCAAGATGAAACCTGAACTCTCCACTTGGTCTCCAGCCTGCCAGCTTACTTACAGAATTTCGATTTGCTAACCTCCGCAATAGTGTGAGCAAATTCCCAACTAAACTCTTTCTCTCTAGAGACAGAGATAGATAGATAATATAGATATATAATGGATTATATATATGGGATTGCTTCAGTTCCCTTAAAGAACCCTAATATAGATTTTGGTGCCAAGAGTTATTCTAGACAACTACAATCTTAAGGATCAATTTTCTGGGGCTTCCCTGGTGGCGCAGTGGTTGAGAGTCCGCCTGCCGATGCAGGGGACACGGATTTGTGCCCCGGTCTAGGAAGATCCCACATGCCGCGGAGTGGCTGGGCCCGTGAGCCATGGCCGCTGAGCCTGCGCGTCCAGAGGCTGTGCTCCGCAACGGGAGAGGCCACAACAGTGAGAGGCCCGTGTACCGCAAAAAAAAAAGAGTGTAAGAGGAGAGATTCTAGGTGACCATGTAAATGATACTTTCAAACATTATTGTCAAAATAATCTTAGGGCTTTAGTTTCACATGTGAAAAGAGGATAGTGTTTTCTATCTCTGAGAGTCATTACGAGTATTAAAGAATAAATAAGAAACCTAACATGCAGTATATATGCACTAAATTGTATTATCAAGGCTATCATTATGATTTTTGTTGATTGATTATAATCTTTCATATATTGTTATCAATTAAACAACACTTATTAACCATCTAAATGTCCCAAGCACTATTGTGGTCTTGGGGCTTCAGTGGTGAGGAGTGTTGACAATACCTCTGTTCTCTTAGAGCCTAACTTCTGCACTGGAAGAAAAAAATACTTGCAAGAAACTTGAAAACACTGTATATATTTTAAAAGAAACATAAGAGCAAAGGTATTTCTAGTGAGAAAAAATAATGGGCTCAACTTGACTGGAGTGAAGAAAATTTATTAGGAAGAAACTGACAGAAGAAGTGGGGTAGTGGTTGAATATTCACCAAAGCCAAAGGAGTTAAATCTCAAGAGATTTTGAGAATGACTTAGGGTTCTTCTGAGAGATTGAGGTAAGTGATTAATCTGTGACCCTTCAGGACTTTGTGGGATGTCAGGGTTGTGTGACCACCACTTGGTATCTTGAAATCTAAAAATATTTTCACTGAGTTTATTCCCAGTTCTCAGAATGCAGTTTCATGTTTCTTTGCTCCTTAAAATAGAAACTCGTACAGCCAGAACTGCTGCTTAGTGTAGTAACCTACTTAAGATTCCAAGTTTAAAATACCAAATGTCCTCTATATTATGAAATAAGCAGTCATTTTATTCATCCATAGTCTCCTATAATTTGTCCTCCAAATTAATAAGCAGGTGACTATTATCCAAGCCTTTTTACCAAAACCAATTTCTTCGTTTATTCATTTATATTATTTTAAATGTTTCAAGCACTTAATATTGGATTTGAATAATTATGAAGTAGCATGATTTCCATTATTTTGCCTATTAATCATTATAGCATGTAGAATTTATTATGCTTAAATATGAACATTATATTATCTCAGGGTAACACAGAAATATCAGATTAGATTATCAGAAATATCTGATAATCTAATAGACATGTACTATTACTATGTCATTGAATGCTGCATTTTTAGGTTTATTCATTGAAACCCCAAATTTTGATCCATTGCTCTCATGACCAAAAATTAAAAAAATAAAATGAAGGAAAGAAAAAGTCATCACATTATTACTTAAATTAAGGAAAGATAAAATAAATCTAAAAATAAACATACAGTTTAACAAAAGGGTTCTAATTGTCACTGAACTCATGCGAATGAAAAATACACTCAATAAAGAGATGAGGAAAAGAAAGAAAAATGAAGGTGGGGGTGAGCGTTGGGTAATGGAACAGACTGTTTTGTTGAACTTGAACAAAAAGGGGAACAAATTACTGTGTCAAATAATTCTGATCTTTGTCACAAACTGTAACATTAGAAACCAAAGCAATCCCTAGTGTCGGGCTTCATATGCACTTGACTTTCCAACCACTATATTAGCATATTTTACATTTATTTAATAGCAACTTTGCATTTCTTGTCTCAAGGGACCTCTGTTTTTTTTTTCAATAAGGCAGAAATTATTATGAAAGTTGAATTTCACTAGTCTCTTGTGAGCTGGACTTCGTATTTGCATTAGAGGAAAATTTTTGAATACTAGGGTATTTTGGAACTCTTATTACTTCTTTTCTCTATTTTGTCCTAGGAAATGCATCAGCCACTTTTTTACTGCATCTTCATTTGAAATTTGTAGCATCAAAGCAGCAAATGTTCTCCTGGAGTTTAGTGTCTCTGTAATCCACTGACTCTCCATCACCTCAGGCATTTAGAGAACATGGAGCATAAGGCACCAAGAGCTGCAGTGTACAGACATTAGACACACTGTCAGGTCTTCACATTGGAGTCCATGTGAGCAGCCCCATTTGTGGACCTCTTGATACTTATTAATAATAAAGGGAAAGATTGCTAGTTTTGTTATTAAATACTCAGGAAATTCCTAATAAATGCTCTCATTTGTGTACACTTGTCAAGTCTAGTAACTGACATTACTTTGCCATAAGAAATTACATTTTATTTCACATGAATATATGGATTACAGAATTTAAAAAATAAATCAGTAAAATACATTAAGTATAATCAGCCTATTTCAAACAATAAAAAAGCATTCTGTGGTACTGAGTAGTAATGAAACAGGTTTCTTTTAAACAGTAATTTGGATATTAGTTTTAAAGGAATCGATTTTTTTAACCCTTAAACTGTCAGAAATTTATAACAAGTAATGATTGTTATTTTTAAAATTCATAAGAAAGGACTGGTTGCATAAGGAATATTCTTTTGTACATAATATATCAAGTAAATAAAGCACCAAAAGGAATGTCAATTTACTTTTAGTAAGAATTCTATCAGAAAATAAATGTCAACTAGTTCTTTACATGAACATCTCTGTAACCCTTAAAGTACTACTCATGAAATCATGCCATTTAAATGTCAAAATATCTATTTAAAAATCTATAGAGCTTAAACATTAATGTGATTTATTATAAGAAAATACATGCCTCAAGCATAGCACATAAATATGAAATAGAAAATCCATGTGTACATATCCCTCTATAATTTCAAAAGAAAGAGATATTTAATAGTTGAGGAATATCACCCATAGCTATGTAAAACACATTTTACTTCATACTGGTAATGGTAAAACACTTGTTTATAATTTAAAATACTCATGGCATTGGGTAGAAAAATAATTTGCTGTCAAAATTAATCTAATTCAAGAAACATTAAGAATCTATAGTTGAAAAGACTATATTAAAATAGTTTAAAGAAATATCCTAATTATTTGTAGCAAATTCTCCAATATTCTCTTCTCTTTGAAACTAATACACTTTGACAGAAGCTCAATATTAAAACTGAAGGTACTGTAAAAAGACTCAGAAATGACCTTTCTTAAATATTTAGAAAAGATGTCAGAAATATTTTATACAATTAATTATGCAAAAATTATTGGAAAAAATAATAATTCCTAATATTCTTATCATTGATTTTAATAGTATGACCAAGTTAGGAAATACGTGTGTCTAATGTTGAGTCAGTTGAATAGTTATTCTGTCAACACAGGTCAATTACTCAAAATTAGTCATTGAGAAATTGTGTTCTATTGAAGTTGAGTTGATACTTGTCTCAATGATGTGTGCACATACACACACACACACATAAATATACATATATACTAACTTAACCAAAGATAGTATATGCATATAAGTGTATGTGTGTGTAAATATATTTCATTTATATTATTTAATAACTTTGGTATATCAAAGTTGCTCATGATCAAGGGAGATCCATAACTAAAATAACAAATTAGGGGTGATTTCCCCCAAATCCTACATATATTGGTTGTAAAGAAAAAGCAAGAAGAAATATTAACCCATTTTGTTCATATCCAAATGTCAGTGTTTAAAATACTGCTTTTATCTGCTTGTGAAAGTCTCTACCTTTCTTTTGCAACTCCCTCAGGAAATGTTATTTTTTGTACCATTTTCTCTAAATACCACTTTAACTGTGATGGTTGTCCCTGATGGTTACACTCTTTACTCCTAAGAAGATCTCAGTACAAGTTAAACATAATTAAATAGTAGACATGCATGCATACATACATACACACACACACACACACACACACTCGTCTCATGAGAAAGCTAAAGCATGCTACATATGCATGGTATGATTTTCCCAACCTCCTATTCATTGTTCTCCAAATCTGTCAGTCTTGGGCAGACAAATGAATGTTTTACTACATAAGAGAGGTAAAAATAGAAAAGAAATCCAGGTATGGTACGATTTGATGGATACTCTAAGATATTTCTTAACTGTGACTCAAAGAATATTTCATAAACATAGTTAAGTTAGGATACTAGGGTTTTTTCTCTTTAATCTCCAAGAATTACATGTCATAATCACTTTTCAGGCAAACAGTGCTCTTTAAATTGCTCTTGATTTTCACTATGTTTCATATTTATTGTTCTTAAAACTTTTCATAAAAATGTAACTTCTTACTGTTCTTTCTCATTGATTTTTCAGGTCAAAAATTGGAAATGGTGACTTTTTTTAAACATAGCCAAATCTTCACACAGTCCTTCACCAAATGACTCTAAATTTGAAATATATTATCTGAAACAAATCCTTTCTAATATATAAGGATAGATCTATGTGATATTTTTATTAAACTTTGAATGCAGATTAAACTCTGCAAGGTTAAATGACAAGGTTAAGTGTCTAATTTTGCAGCCCTTTTATACCTGGTGAGTGCTAAGGCTTTCCTAATGATAGGATTAAATATGGTTTCTAGCTAAAACAGTTGCTTGTCGTTCCCTGTAGGTTAGCCTCTATATTCTGTGCTTATCACAAACAGAGAGGAAATAACTTTCTGGGCCTTTTTTGAGTCTTTTAAAATGCACAGACTTTAGGGAAATCATATTTTCTTGAAGGAAATGAGGCATGACCAATCACACAAAACCTGAGAAAATCCCTTGATAGATGACCTTTGCCACATGTAAAAGAAACTGTTCAGTGGCTGAGGTTTCATGGATTTCATGCATGGAAATCAGATTTTCTGGCCACCAGTACTGTTCAGTAAATAAATAATCCATCATTGTGTCAAACAGTTGAAACATGGAGATACTGCCCTTGCTTATCTGAATAGACATTTCAAGTTAGTAACTTATATAAACTGTTTACATGTCAGCAGTTGTGTGAGCAGTGTTCTAGTTTTCACTATGTAAAATAAAATCACTTAGCTTTAGTGATGTTAACCTAATAGAGCATTCATTTGATGCTGCCTACACCTATGAATTTACTGGTGCATGGTGAAGGCATCAGGATGAGAGCATGGAATGTATGGTGTGTCAGAGAATAGTGCTAAATCATCAGTAGGCAGTTCCAATGACATTATTAAATAAATCTACTTACTATTTCATTTAAACCAATAACAGCTTTCTTAAAATACGTTGGCATGATTATCTTTGAGTTGTTTTAATATCTATGTTTTAAGTACATTGTATTATTACAACAAAGTTGGTTAAAATGATGATACTTGACAGCTAAAGATTATTTTTCTTTTCATTGGGTAAGTCATACCTATTTGAGGTTATACTCATAATTTATTTTTTACTGACTTAACTAACTTTAGTTCTTATATTTTAATTCTATATTAATTTTCATTTTAGCATGTATTCAGTTGTATCATCAAAATATCAATGTATACAAACATAGACACAATTAACTTAGCTCCCAGATGTGTTTCTACTAATGGACCATGTCAGGTTTCCACTTCAGCTCTGTTTCTCCTAAACAGGAAGAACTATCCAAGTATTTCAACTATGTTTCTGGCATTAAACATGTTTATGTTGCTTTTCAGCTAACTCCTACACTCACCTTTGATATTTAAAGTACTTTCTTGCTAAAATGTCAGGTCCCTTCTGTCACAACAAAGAGTCTGTCTTTCCTGTCTTATCTCCTAGGTATTTGCAAATAGCACCTCACTTACAATAGCCTTTTTTACTCTTCAAGAATACAGTGGGAATTCGTTTGCTTTAGAACACAAATAGTGCTCATTTCATTTTGCTAAGTTTGCCCAGCATTTTGAGAAAACTTGTGAAATTAGCCTGTGAAGTGGGTATATAATAAGACTTATGAAAACGCTTCCTGAAAATGGGAAAAAAAATTGTAGGCATTAAATGTAAAATATCTGTTTTCATTGCAAATTATTTAGTCAAGATATTTTATGATGTTTTACCAAAAAAGATATATACTATACTTGCACCCTGATTTAATTTGATTCTGTAAGAAATTAACTTTTACAAATATCTTCAGAGATATCTATCAGATTATAATCAAAATAAAAGTTTAACTTAGTTTTTAACTATATAATGAAGGATTTTTTTTGTTTTTAATCTGGCACCAGTCTAAACCCTATAAATCCTTACACATTCTTCGTTTAGGGTCTTATATGTTTAAAAAAAGACCCAAAGAATATGAGATTATTATCTAATCTCCCAAGTAAATTAATAGAAAAAACAAAATTTATTTTTAACAATTTATAAACAAGGAAAAAGCCCAAAGAAACAAAGCCTTTATATATGATCTTGCTTATATTCTACAACAAATTAATCATAAGATACTTGTTTTCAGCTTTGTAAGGTAAAACAACAACAAAACTCAAAACATTTTGTGTATTTCTAAGAAAATCTGTAGTTCAGGACAGTCATTTGTGGGTAACATTTGTTTTGTATTAGCATTTTAAAATATATCCATGTGTTTGTGGATCACCTCACTTGAATTGTATTTTTTAATCTATCAGTCATCTGCCAGAGAAAGGATTTATGTCCAGGAAGCACAAAGTAAATTGACAGTACCACAAGGATTTGCCTCAGTGGGCATTTATTACTCCCAGGCTAATGGAGGTTGAATATTGTACTTTAGCACATATTCCAGTTCATTTCTACAAATTAAAATAATCATACGTATATTTATACTAAACTATGTATTAGTACATTTGACTGTTCGTTCTTTATTTTTATTGGACATGTACTCCATGTTAATTGTTCAAAACTTGGAAAAAATAGCACTGTGAACAATGTAATCCATGACATCCATAAGTTTTTGGATATCGTCAATGCTTACAATTAAAAATACAAATAAAGGGAAGAAGACAACAGTACCATTTTATGCATACTATTTTATATCTTGTTTAACTTTTCCACTTTATAATATATGGTGAACATCTTGCCATATCAATAGATATAAATGTATGAGGTAACTAGATGAAACATTCAAGGTGCAGTCAGGAAAACAGGAGACACTCTAGGAAACTGGAGTACAAAGAGATATAATATAGGAAATTACAGGCTTAAGTGCTGCTCAGTGAGAGAAGACTAGAAAGGCCATACTCAGTCAATATGGAAGTGAAAACATTGCAAAAAAATTGCCACCAATGATTGCAACCATATCTCAATATCAAAGAGAGTGTTTCTGAAGAAACATTCTAGAGGCACCTGATTGCTGCCAGAAACCCTAGGTGTCTCAGCACTAAAGTGGGTGATCCTCAAGTGGGACATCCAAAGCTACAGGATTCTTGTGTACAACTGCCTCTAGAAAACAAGGACTCTCCTCTTTGCCTTCAGAATCTAAACTGGAACAGTTCTGGGAAGGGATTATGGGACATGAACTTGTGGTTTCTCTTGAGATGGTAGAAGGGGCAGAGATGAAGATGAGGTGACAAAGGACATTAAAAATAATGACTACTGTTTTAATGACTACATACTATATCATAATGGATTTGCAAAATTTTATTAGTTAATGAACTTTTTGGATATGTTATTTTCAATTTGGCTAATTTAACTGTTGAATATATACGTATATACGATTTAATGATATGACTGAAAATCTAGAAAAAAATAATATAGAGAGAACATAATTTGCTTCAGAAAAAAAATCTGATTTTTAAAATAAATGCATGATTAACTTAATTTTCAATTTGGGTTTGGAGTCAAAAATGTGAAACTCCAAATAATTATCAAAATTCAATAATTCATTATTTCATATATCTGTTCAACCAAAACTGGCTTAAACTAATCTACTTTGTGGAGAAAACTGTGAAAGGTACCCAGAGAGATGAAAATATGTTTTAAGATTAAATCACTGTGATCCAGACACTTGTAATCAAGTTGGTGAGATATAGTTTGTCTTTAAAAAGACAAAGAAAAAACAAAATAAAACAATCCAGGCAGGCTATGTGGCTACTTATAACCATTTTTGAAATTCCCAATGCCAATATTCCAAGTAAAAAATATTCCCAAATGCAGGGACTATAGCTTTGAGCACATCAGGTCAATATACAGATTTGAATAAGTATTAATTATACATTTTGATGGGAAATTCTCCTTATCTTATGGAGAAAAATACTCAGAGTAAAACACTTTAATAAAACTTGTTAATGGGAAAACCTCTTATATAAAAATAACAAAACAGAAATAAAATTTTTGTTTTCTTAAACATTTATTTACCATTTCTTGGCTACTCAGGGTCCTATTTTGTTTTTTGCTATTAAACTCTTAAGTTGCCTATAATTTAAAAATGTGTTTTGAAAGAATTACATAGAAAGAAGCTTAGTCAATGATATAAAAATATTCATTTCATACATCTTACTAAGAGAATAGATGCTTTCTAAAAATACTGAAATGAGAGAGCAAAGACAGAGAGCCAGAGAGAATGTGCATTCAGAATTCTGTGTTTCAAATGTCATGTTGATGTAGCCCTTACAGTCACAAATGTCAGTTTTATTGAAAAGTTCACCTATATTTTTAGTAGCTTCCTGCCTAAAAAATGCAGTTTCCCTCTTAGTTCAGATATATATATATATATATATATATATATATATATATATATTTATATTTAGACAACAGCCCGTTTTTGCTCTTTTGATATACCAAAAAACACAGATATCTTTAGAGTCTGACTATATAATTCTCAGCATGAGGAGCAATCCCTTCATTAAAAATAAATAAATAAATAAGGAAGAGCCTGTATTCTACACCCTGGAGAAATCCTGAGTGTGGTTTGGTACCCAAGAAGAAAAGCCTTTGAAATGAATCTAATGTCACGTTATTGAAAACGTAGCTGCACAGATTAACTTTTTTCACTCTGCAATGGCTTACAAAGCTTCAAATGCCCAGAAATCTCATAAACCAGACCATTTAAGGAACCTAAATAAGCTTGCACGGTTTTAAGCTTTCCGACTTTGAATGTTAGCTTTGAAGTTTTGCCAGAACCTGACTGCAGAAGAGTTGCTTTTAGACTGAATTCATGACACTGGAATTAGTGTTGGAGGTTCAGTGTGCCTAATAATGATTATGACCATGCTAACCATAGACAACCATCGCATATGGTACCTCTGAATTAACAACTCTCCAAAGATAAGATGCGTAATATCTTGGCGCCAGTATTTATTTATTTTTCATCTTTACACACTGGGTTTTGGATAGTGTCCAGTTTGAAAAGCCAGTTGCTTTAATGGCATATGGCATTTGTCCATGGGTAAGAGAGCATGGAAAGAAGAAAAGAAAGAAGGTTAAAAATAGCTGAATTATAAATGTCCCAATATCAAATTCCTTTCCCTTTTTTCTTTTTGTCTTCATTCTCTCTTTTTCTATTAGCTGGAAAACGTATAACAAAATTCTGGGCAAAACTCCACTGTCAAGTGTCTTTTTGCCAACTTCCAACCAAGACCAGTTCTAATTCCATAAATTTCTCTGTACCTTTAATTTACATAAGCAAATTTCTCCTCATAGCATGAAGTTAATTACAAAGCATTTTTAACATCAACATATGTGCTTTATTTTAATTTGAAGACTTGCATTTTGCCACTTAGAAAAAAGAAAAATCTACCATGTAGATCTTCCCTCCCATCCTAAAGCTGACATAAATTTTTCACCCAAGTAAAAGAAAAACATCCCAAGTTTATACCATGGGAAGGCAGAGTCACTTATGGGGAAATTTACTATCATCTTTAGTTCCCTAGATTTTCCAAGAAAACAGCAATGCTGTTATTAGTACACAGGTCTGGTATCTGTCACAAAATTTAGGAGTAAGAATGTTGCCCTGTGAGGTTTATGATTCTGCCAGCAAAATTATTTAATCAGCAATTCTAATAAAAAAGAAGCAGGTATATGTATTCAATAAGTACATACAAGTAAGTTTCAGAAAATAAATGTGTGTGTGCATAGATCAATAGATACATACATGCATATCTCAAGTAGCTATTTCAAATGCTAATCCAGAAAGAAAAAAAATTAGTTCTTCTTCTTGGGATGACTTTTACCTAT
The DNA here is from genome assembly GCF_059928025.1 of Delphinapterus leucas. NCBI lineage: Eukaryota > Metazoa > Chordata > Mammalia > Artiodactyla > Monodontidae > Delphinapterus > Delphinapterus leucas. The sequence continues at coordinate 33,901,116 of NC_143140.1, forward strand.
TATTTTATGAGATTTTCTACTGAAATGTGGCCCCAGGGTAACTAATAAACATGTTTACCATTTCAGATAATAATTTTATTCAATTAAGAGCACCCACAGCATTTTAAAATGTTTTATATATTTGATCTGATAACATAGATAACAAAATATAAGAAAGAAATCATGCACAGTATCTAAGCAGTCACATTTATGCAAAGTGTCAAAATAGTAAAATTTATTTTTTTGCTTTTAGCAGATAAATGTAAAAATGAAACTTAAACAAAATACATTGTTTTTATAATTCTTTCTAAACCCATTTCTACATCCTCAATTGTTAAAGTATTTTTAATGGAGATTACAGAATAATTCTAGTAGGTATACTGTTTTGCTGTAATCTTCATTTTCAAGTAAATTGTTAAAATCCAGAATTTTAATAATAAATGGACGAGCTGTAGTAGAGTTTGCATCATAATTTCTTTAAAAACACTTTTAATATGTAAAATCAAATGGGATAGTTTACAGTGCTTGAGGTGAATGAAACCATACTGATTATTAATAAATACAAAGTTACATTAAAAGGAAATAGAACTAAAAAATCACTGAGTGACTTTGATCAATAATCAGCCAATATTAATATTTTCTGTTTGTCAGTGTGAAAATCCACACAATGGCAAACATACAAACCACACACACATGCATACAAGCACACATACTTTTTGTTTTGCTATGCATTCCTGGATTATAAGTTTCCTTCATTTCCTTTCCTTCCCTTCCTTCCTTCCTTCATTCCTTCCTTCCTCCTTGCTTCATTCTTTCCCTTCATTCTTTTATTTTTTTCCTTTTATGGAGAAGATAGTTCAACTTCAAACAATTATATTGGTTAGTGGGTCTGCCTATTCTTGTCTTTTAACTCATTCAACAATTACTGAACACTTATGCAATTTTCAGCTTTGCTGATATTTAGATGAAAAAATATCTTTCCATCTTTGAGGATTACACATTCTACTGGTTAGATGGATACAATATAATAAAACAAGTGCCATAACAATAGTGCACTGTATTTGGATTGTATGCAAATCCGAATAGTGCAAATTGAACGATTATTATGTAAAATATTAATAAAGACTTACTTTATATAAAAACTTTAAAATAGAGTGAATCAAGCCCAAATTAAAAATTTATCAAGTGTGCATAATTTTAAAATTTGTAATCAGAATGAATTATGGACTTGGCTTAATATATGGACTCATGGTTGTGTCAACTTGATAAAAATTACCCATCACACTTTTTCAGAAATATGTTGAGTTATTTGAGTTTTTCATATGAAACTTTCCAATACATCTCTCAAAACAAACACACGCGCGCACACACACACAAGAACAGACTATACACAAAAAGTATTGTTACGAAAGTAAGGATTTAAGCCTAGATAAAGCTTCCATAGAATGCTTCAGATATGTAGTAATAACTAAACTTTGAAGTTTGTGTACGAGTTTTCCATTTTAAATAAGGTAGAAAAGACTTTACCATGCTGAAAAATAAGCATAAGCAAATATTTCATGTTGAAGAGTAAGTAGCCCAATGATGAGTGATGAACAGTTGGACTTGTTCAGATAAGCAAAGGCACACACAACATAATTTGAATATATTATGTTGGTGATGATAAGTCATTGAGAGACCAGGTTTTTATCACCATTTCCCCATATTAAACATTATAACGAACCATTTTTTACATGCCCATGGCATCAAAAGACTCTACCACATCTGTCTCTCTACAATTGAATTTTTCAGTAACAAAGGTAAAATATATTCCTGTGACATACATGCAAGGGTGAAAATGATTCTATCCAGATTAATAATAAATATTGGTGGAGGGCTTCCCTGGTGGCACAGTGGTTGAGAATCTGCCTGCTAATGCAGGGGACACAGGTTTGAGCCCTGGTCTGGGAGGATCCCACATGCCGCGGAGCAACTAGGCCTATGAGCCACAACTACTGAGCCTGCGCGTCTGGAGCCTGTGCTCCGCAACAAGAGAGGCCGCAATAGTGAGTGGCCCACGCACCGCGATGAAGAGTGGCCCCCGCTTGCCACAACTGGAGAAAGCCCTCGCACAGAAATGAAGACCCAACACAGCCAAAAATACATGAATAAATTAATTAATTTAAAAAAAAGTTAACAAATGTTCAAGTACAATTGGTGTCTTTTAAAATAAATAAAAAAATAAAAAAATACTGGTGGTGGGGCTTCCCTGGTGGCGCAGTGGTTGAGAATCTGCCTGCTAATGCAGGGGACACAGGTTCGAGCCCTGGTCTGGGAGGATCCCACATGCCGCGGAGCAACTAGGCCTATGAGCCACAACTACTGAGCCTGCGCGTCTGGAGCCTGTGCTCCGCAACAAGAGAGGCCACGATAGTGAGAGGCCCACGCACCGCAATGAAGAGCGGACCCCGCTTGCCACAACTAGAGAAAGCCCTCGCACAGAAACAAAGACCCAGCATAGCAAAAATAAATTAATTAATTAATAAACTCCTACCCCCAACATCTTCTTAAAAAAAAAAAAAAACATACAAAACAGAAACATAGGCTAAGATCTTAAAAATAGTATTTAAAAAATATATATATATTGGTGGAGACTCTATTAATGTTCCCCCTCACAAGTGCTTAGCAAAGTAACTTGCAAAAGTAAGCATTCAATAAATTTTTAAAAATTATATCGCATATTATTTGAGTAAATAAATCAGTTGTATTTTGTTGAACATTTCCTTTACTGCTTTTATTTATAAGAATCCTGTAACTCTGTAAAACAATTGTCACAAATTTCAAATCTATAAAATTCTTGCTTTACCTATTTCAAACTCCCTTCTGAGGATAAAAAGACATTTTTAAAAGTATAAACTTGCCTTTATATTTTTTAAATGCTTAATGTAGTGTAATTATTCTGGTTAGTAGTAAGAACTCAATGAATATTTTAATAAATAAATGGAGAAAAATTGGTTATGATTTCCTTATATATTTTAACTCTTTGCTAACAGATACCTATTAGATTTAAAATATCTTAACCAAGAAGGCATTAAGTCAGTATCTACATTTTCTCCTTTACAGTTATTTTAAAATACATTATTGTGGAGTTTCTGCTTCCAGCTTCGGTAGACTAGTTTGTTTCAGATCAGCCTTTGAGCTAAAAACCACTTGAAAACTTGACAGAAAAAAATCTGTTTGAAGTCATCCAAAAGCTACCAAGGCAGTGAGAACTTAATCCCAGACAGAAGGGAAATTGGGAAAGGAGAGCTCAATATTGGTGTTGCTCTTTCTTTCAAAGCATGTACTGATTCAAACATAGCTGAAAAGCTGCACAAAGTTTATGAAGATTTACCTTGTTGATGTGAAAAAAAATTTAACATATGTCTTAGAGGAGGGACCCTGGTTTTAAAAGATGCCTAGTTGAGGCCCCAAAGGGCTACACCTAGGAATAAAGGATTGACACCCACCTTAATACAAGTCCAACTTTTGGTTGTATTAAAGAGATCTAGTCTATGGTCTGTTAGAAGCAAAGCTAAACTGCCTCTGGAGGAAGATAATATCATTACAATTATATCTTCAATTTTTCATGTATAATATATACCATTCACTAAAACATAGCCCAGCTATGAACAATACAAGGGGTCACTGGAAACTAAGAGGAAAAAAAATGGAAACAGACCCATGGGAGATCTATACTGAATTTATGGGATACAAATATATACATAATTATGATTAATTTGTTGAAAAAATTAGGGATGAGTTGAGAATTTCAGAAGAGTGTAAAAGAGAATTAAGTAAAACTGCCAGAACTAAAAAATACATTAAGAAAATTAAGAATTAAACGAGTAAGGTCTTTCACTTCTGACCAAGATGGAAGAGCAAGAACCAAATTTTTCCCTCCTTGTAATTTTTCCTGTTCCAGCCAAACTCTGGAAAATACACCTAAATCAATAGTTTTCAAGAAACTAGACTTCAGGCAATGAAGGAAAATTGCCTCTAAAGGCAAGAAAATATTTAGGTGAGCCCTATAACTCTCCAGGTTACAGACTTGAAAGAGTTTCCAGACTACAGTGCAAGGAGTGGGTTTTCTGGCAACTCCTTGTGCCAAGAAAATAGAGCGGAGAACTTGGAAAAACCAAGGCAGATAGAATTTGTAGAGCAGACTACTGGAAAGGAGGAAGATATTCAGAGAAAAAAAAAAATGGAGATCTACAGAGGATCATTTTAGAGTATTATTACTGATTAGGACATGCTGGTTGAACTACCCAAAGACAAACAAAAGGACACACTCACAAGGATTTATAAGTAAAAGTGCCTAGCTGGCACTCACACAGGGTCAGGAATAGAGCTGGTTTCCACCAGTCTGACTGGAGACCTCATAATTCATGTGGCATTAAGTGGAGAATTCAGACATAGAAAAAAATTTAGAAAAAAATTAGCCCTAAAATAAGCACTGCTATGGTGCTGTCCAACTGATATTAAAAGCAAGAACTCAAAGCATCAAACCGTATCCAAGTTTACTTAACTGCATTCTAGAATAAGGCTCAAGAGGATTCACAGGAATACAAAATATCAGGCATATAACAAGGTAAGATTCACAATATCTGGCTTCCAGTGAAAAATTACCAGGCATGAAAAGAAGCAAGAAAATGAAGAAAAGAAAAGCAAGTTAATAGAAAGTGATTCATAAGTGACACAGGTTTTAGAATTAGCAGTCAAAGATACCGAAAGAGCTGTAACTATATGCGGGCTATGTTCAAAAAGATAATTACAGAAATGGAAGGTATACTCAAATCAAAATTCCAGTATGAAATCTAAACTGGCTGTGATAAAAAAAAATACAGTAGATAGAATTAATGGCAGATTAGACATTACAGAAGAAGATATTATTAAATTTGAATTGAATTTGTCATAGCAATGCACAATCCAAAACAAAACACAGAGAGGAGAAAAGAACTTAAAAAATGTAAAGAGCATCACTGACCTGTAGTACGACTTTAAGTGGCCTACTTTTAAAAAACAAAGCTGGAAAATTATTCAAATTTCATAAAAACTATGAAGCAAATGTCCAAGAATAAAAGAAACCTCAAGCAAAAGAAGCATAAAGGAAACAGTGCCAAGGAACATCGTAATCAAATTGCTCAAAACCAGGAATGCAGGAAAATATCCTAAAGACACCAGTGAAAAAGATATTTATAGGAAGAAGAATACAGGTAAGATTGACAGCAGCTTTTCCATTGGGAAACAAAATGCAAAAGAAGGATATAGTGGAACAACACTTAAACTATTGAAAAAATGTCAACCCAGAATTCTATACAAAGTGTGAAATATTTTTAAAAACTGAAGGCAAATTAGGACTTTTTTAGACATATGAAATCTAAAATATTTAATCTCCTGTGGCCCACAGTACAAAAGATATTAAAGTAAATCCTTCAGGTAGAAAAAAGTGATACTAAATGAAGGTATGAATCTACAAAAAGGAACAAAGAGTATTAGAAATGGTAATGACATGGACAAATATGTAAGAAATGCTTTATTATTATATAAATCTCTTTGAAAATATAATTGTCTCTTTAAAAATAACATCAATGTAGTGTGGGTTTATAATATTAAATGCACAGTGTATGGAAATAATAACATAAAGGCTGGGCGATTCTTATTCTATATGTGAAATGTTATAATATCAATTGAAAGTAGACTGTGATAATTTAAACATAACTACTCTAAACCCTAAGACCACTAAAATAACAAAACAAAATTTGTAACTAATAAGTCATAAAGGAGGGGGTAGTAAAAATTGTAGAAAATACTTAATTCAAAAGAAAGCACAAAAAGTGGTAAAAGAGAGCAAAGAATATATGAGACAGAAAACTAATAGCAAGATAATAGACTTAAATCTGACCATATCAGTAATCACATGGAAAAGAAATTACTTAAACACTCCCAATTACATCTGTGTCTATTTCTGCCTTGCAAACTGGTTCATCTGTACTATTTTCCTAGATTCCACATATATGCATTAATATATGATATTTGTTTTTCTCTTTCTGACTTATTTCACTCTGTATGACAGTCTCTAGGTCCAGCCACGTCTCTACAAATGACCCCATTTCGTTCCTTTTTATGGCTGAGTAATATTCCATTGTATATATGTACCACATCTTCTTTAAACACACCCAATTAAAAGTCAGAGAGAGAATGGAGAAAAGTGCAAGAGCCAACTATTTACTACCTACAGAAAACACACTTTAAATATAAAAACACAAATAGGCTCTAAGTAAAAGGATAAAAGAAGATATACCAAGACAACACTAGCTAAAAGAAAGCTGATTAGCTGTATTAATTTCAGACAAAGTAGATTTCAGACAAAAGAATTTTACCAAGAATAAAAACGATCCTTTCATATGATAAAAGGGGCTAGTTCATCTGGAGGCCATAATGATCCTAAATTTCAAAATGCATGAAGTATGGACTTCCCTGGTAGCACAGTGGTTGAGAGTCCACCTGCCGATGCAGGGGACACAGGTTCAAACCCTGGTCCAGGATGATGCCACATGCCGCGGAGCAGCTAAGCCCGTGCGCCACAGCTACTGAGCCTGTGCTCTAGAGCCCACAAGCCACTGAGCCCGCGTGCCACAATTACTGAAGCCCATGGGCCTAGTGCCCATGCTCTGCAACAAAGAAGCCACCACTGCAATGGGAGGCCCGTGCACCCCAATGGGAGGCCCGTGCACCACAACGAAGAGTAGTCTCTGCTCAACGCAACTAGAGAAGGCCCGTGCGTAGCAATGAAGACACAATGCAACCAAAAATAAAATAAATAAATATTTTTTTAATAAAATGCATGAAGCAAAAACTGCTAAATTGAGGGAAAAGAGAAAATGCACCTTTTGTAATCAGAGATTTCACTACTCATTACTCATTGTATGATAAAACAAGGAGACAGAAAATCAGTAAGGATATAGAAGACTTAAACGAGTTTGAACTGATTGACATTTGTAGAACACTCCAACCAGGAACATCAGAATACATACTCAGTTCAAGTACATTTAATAGTAATCCCTCAAAAGAGATAAAAGCTTGGCTGAAGTAAAAGGAGAAATAAAACATTCACAATCATGAAGTGAGAAAGTCTCACACCCCTCTCTCAGTGAATGACAGTAACAAACCAACAACAACAAAAAGTGTCTAGAACAGAGCAAATATGACAAACAAATTTAGCAAACTGACATATGTGAAATATGACACCTAAAAACTAACATTTATTCTTTTAAGTACACATGGAACACTTACCAAAACAGACAATATGTTGGTCTATGATGTGAATTTTAACAATTTTTAAGGATGAAAATCATAAAGAATAGAATTTTTGACAACAATGGAATTAAACTATAAATCAAAAAAGGTAATTAAAAATACTCAGTTTTTAAAAATTATATCTCTTTAAATAATCAGTAAGTCAGAGAACTATTTAACAAGATTAGATAATATTTGTCAATGTTCTGAACTTAATTATAATTGAAAAACTACATATCAAAATTTGTGGGATGCAGCTAAAGCCATGCTTTGAAGGGGATACATAGACTTCAAAGTACACATTAGAAAAATATTGAAAAAATAAAAATAAATTATCCATGCACTCATATCAAGAGTTACAAAAGGAACATTAAATTAAATTTAAAAAAGAAGAATGAAAAACTAATAAAAAATGAGCACAGACATTAATGAAATAACAGACAAATGGAACAAAGGAAACACTGGTTCTTTGAAAAGACTAATAAAATGACATCAAATCCTTGGCAAGACTGAAAAGAAATCAAGAGAAGGTATAATAACCAATATCAGGAATGAAAAATAAATAAGCATTAATGTTCTTAGATTCGGTAAAATCTATTTTCTACTAAATACATTAGACACCCATCTCCTTTCACCACTGAATTTTAATGTAGACCACATTTTGAAATTTTTTTTCAAGGCTTAAATATCTACCTTATGCTGACTGGGCAATCTTCAGTAAAGCTTAAAGACCCTTAATTTTTCTGAACTATTCTTAACTTATGTGGACTGGTTTCTGAAAAAAATGCCTTGCCTTTTTAATTCATATAAAGATTATTATTTCCATTTACTTTTAATTTTCAAAGAAAATGACTGTTGTTCCAACAACCTTCAATGGTGACTAATCAATTTTTAAAATTTTTAGAATATTACTATGAGTTCATGAATTATTTTTTGTTGTAAGAAATTATAGTCTCTTTTTGATGCTCAGATTGTCTTCTCATATGGCAATGAGAGCTTCTTTAGATTGACTCATGTGCCCTTTTCACATGACCACATTAGTCTTTGACAAATTCCTTGGAAAAGATGCTGTAGAATCATCTTGTACATCCATATCTTACTCTAGGCCTAGAATAAGTCATTTCTCCATGGAGTACTGGTTCCTCTAGTGGTAAATTGTATTTAGCAACCACAAATGGATGCTCATTGTCACTGGGCTGCTAATGATTCTTGCTCTTTTTAGTGTTTACAACTAGGGAATACTTATTTTTCTGAAAAAAAAATATGAACTATAAGTACATACTTATAATTCAAATTCAAGATTACAGAGTTTTACTTGACCTGGCTGATTTTATGTTTGTATCTCTTTTTTCCTACATTAAAATTTTAGTCCTAATAATATTAACATGTTGACTAATTTCTTTACATATACAAAAATTAGATTCAAAATAAAAATACTTATATAACTGCAACTAACAATCCTACTGAATGTGGCTTAAGAGTCAACTCTCTCGTTTATATACTTAACCTATATCTCACTAGAGATATATAGTCAAAATGCATTGTTTCACAGTAATTTGAAATAATTCTTTTCTGTATGGTTATGCCACCATGCAATTATTTTTTTGAAAAATATTCTATTAGTTGGACTTTTTAAATATCATAATCATAAATTGAGGGGGATATATTTGATCACATAATTAAAAAGTGCAGAGGTCGAGAGAATGAGAAGACAAGGCACAGACTGGGAGAAACTACCTGCAAATATGTATTTAATAAAGAACTGTTACCCAAAATAAACAAAGAAGTCTTAAAACTCAACAATAAGAAAATAAAAACCCAATTTCAAAATGGACAAAGGAAGTAAACAGACACTTTAACAAAGAAGATATACACATGCCGAGTAACCATATAAAAAGATGTTCCATATCACGTGCCATCAGAGAATTAAAAAAACAATAAGATACCACTACAGACCTATTAGAATGGCCAAAATCCAAAAACACTCATAACACCAAATGCTGGTGAGGTTGTGGAGTAACAGGTACTGTAATTCATTGTTGGTGGGACTGCAAAATGGTACAGCCACTTTGGAAGACAGTTAGGCAGTTTCTTATAAAACAAAACATACTCTTAAAGCATATGATCCAGAAATTGTGCTCCTTTGTATTTACTTAAGTAAATTGAAAATGAATGGCTACAGAAAACCCTGCACACAGATGTTTGCGGCAGCTTTACTCATAATTCCCCAAACTTGGAAGCAACCACGATGTCCTTCGGTAGGTGAATGGATAGATAAACAGTTGAATATGCAGACAATAAAATGTCATTCATTGCTAAAATGAAATGAGCTGTCAAGCCATGAAAAGACATGAGGGAAACTTAAATGCATATTACTAGGTTTAAGAAGCCAATATGAAAAGGCTGCATACGGTATGATTTCAATTATATGACATTCTGGAAAAGGCAAAACTACAGAGACAGTAAAAAAGATCAGTGATTGCCAGAGGTTGGGCTTGGAGAGGGAGGAATGAATAGGCAACACACAGAGGATTTTTAGGACAGCCGTACTATTCTACATGATACCATAATGGTGGATATATGCCATTACACATTTGTCCAAACTCACAATACGTACAATACCAAGTGAACTTTAATATAAATTTTGAGTAATAATGATGAGTCAATGTAGATTCATTATCAGTTGTGACAAATGTACCACTCTGGTGCGTGGGATGTTAGTGGAAGAAGTTGTGTGTGTGTAGGAGATATATAGGAATTCTCTGTACTTTCTGATCAGTTTTGTTGTGAACGTAAAACTACTCTGGAGATAAAGTGTATTAAAAAAAATGCAAAAGTAAGTGAGGCTTGACATAGTGGTTGAAATTATATCACCAAGGACTTGATTTTGCCCCATAACTCCTCTTTGCTTTCATGGTGTTTTATCCCTAATTTTCCATACGGTGCCCTCCCCTAGAATCGTTCAGGTTTGTAAATTGTAGTGGCAGCTGTAAGTCTCACATTCTCATAAAAAGAGAGATGGTCAGAGAGATAGTCTTTTCTAGCTTTTATAGAACAAAGAGAAAGTGTTTCTTTCTTAGAAACAGAGTGTTCTCTCTGAACTCATTGGCCCTGATTAAGTTTTCTGTATATCCCTGAGCTAGTCACTGAGACAGTGATACAGGATAGACTGATGGATGTAAGTTAATCAGTGAGAAGAGGATAGAAAAGCCCACATCAACCATTTTAGAGTAGGTCAGTGAATGGTTCTTCAGAAGAAACAGAAGGTAAACAGAATTCTTCCTGTGAATTTGAGTTAGCATGTAGTGGCATTTCCTTTCAGCCTAAAGGACTTCTTTTAGAATTTTTTTGGAAAAAATTTTCTAGCACCAAGTTCTTTCATTCTTTGTTTACCTCAAATATTTTTATTTCAGCTTCATTTTTGAAGTATAAGTTTGCTAGATACAGAATTCTTGGATGAATTTTTTCTCAGCCCCTTGAATACTGTACACTATTTCATTACATTCTGATAATGTTTCTGATGAGACGGTAGTCATTAACCATACAGATACTCCTTATACATGATGATTTGTTTTTCTATTACTCCTCTCAAGATATTTTCTTTGTCTTTGGTTTTCAAGTCTATGATGTCTCGGTGTTGATCTCTTTGTGGTCATTCTGTTTGGAATTGGTTTAGATTCTTGGATCTGTAGATTAATATTTTTCATCAAATTTATAAGTTTTCAGTCATTATTTTTTCAAATACTATTTCAGTCCCTTTCTCCTTCTCATCTTCTTTGGGAACTCCAATTATACTTATATTGGTGTACCTGATCTTTTCCTGTATGTCTCTGAGGCTCTTTTCTTTTTTCTTCAACCTTTATTCTCTCTGTTTACTAGATGATATCATTTCTACTTAGTTTTCTGCCATTTTCAATCTGCTATTGAGATTCTTCAGTGAAATATTTATTTAAATTATTGCAACTCTTCAATTCCAGAATTATCATTTGGTTCTTTTTAATAATTTACATATCTTTATTGAGAACCTCTCTTAGTTGATTCATTATTGTCATAATTTCTTTAAATTTGTTAAATACAATTTCATTTACTTCTTTAAACATATTTATCATAGGTCCTTTGGAGTATGCTAAATCCTACATCTGGGGATATTAAAAAATAGTTGTTATTGACTGTTTTTAATCTGAATATAGGTCACAATTTCCATTTTCTTTATAAGTCTTATAATTTTTAAAATGAAAACTGGAAATTTCAGGTAATTTTTGTAGCAAATCTGGATTTTGAGGTTTTTTTAAAGGTTGTCGTTTTTACTTCTAATCTTCAAAAAACTGTTTGTTTCTGTTTTATAACTTGCCTGATCTAAATCTATAATATCTTTTTCTACTACAGTATGAGACCATTGAAAACTGTGCTCAGTTATTTTTTGTTTGGTTTTGGTTTATTTTTGTTTTGTTTTACTTCATTTTGGCTTTTTTGCTGTTATTCTTGCTCTAATTTGTAAGCATAGCTTTTCAAGAATTGACCTTTATGTCCATATTAGTAGTCACTCAGTGATTGGACAGAGATTGTGTTTAAATGCCTGGAGCCAGCAAGACTTACATATTGTGCATGTGGGTGGGGAAGAATATTCAATGTTCAGGTTATTTACAGCTCTGTCTTGGTTTTTACTTTTTATTGGACCTTTTTGAGTCTCCTAGGTCTATGTACACAAGTTCAATATACACCAGGAGTACATAAGTAGCTTAGAGCCTCTTCAGTCTACTCTCTAGCCAGGTCTCTTTTGTTCTCTTTTGTTCTTGTGCAGACCAACTAACTGCTAGGAATATGCTTGCCCAAATCAGAATGCAACAGCAGACTAATACAACCAGTCACTGGCTATCCAGTGACAAAATGCATACTTTGTATTCAGGGAGATCATAATCTAAGGGAGAACTTGAAAATACAAAATCCATTAAAATATTAGCTGATAGCACAGAAGATATATTACCTACCCTTCAAATACCTTCAGAAAAAAATATGCACTTCACAATAGGTGTTCTGTTCCCTCTACAACCTTCTCTCCAACATACTTTCAAGCAAGCGGCATGTATTCATCTCCTGTGTGTGCAGACAGGCAGAAAACCTGTAAGGTTTTAGAAAGTTGTATCAATAAATTTTCTGGAAACCAATATCTTTTCTCAAAGTCTTTCTTCTTTCTCAGAGATTTCAATACCCCCTCCCCCATCATTTCTATTGAATTCCCTAACCCCTAATATTTTCTGAAATCTTAATTTAGTACTCTTTTTTTTTTTTTTTTTTTTTTTTTGCGGTATGCGGGCCTCTCACTGTTGTGGCCTCTCCCGTTGCGGAGCACAGGCTCCGGATGCGCAGGCTCAGCGGCCATGGCTCACGGGCGCAGCCGCTCCGCGGCACGTGGGATCTTCCTGGACCGGGGCACGAACTCGTGTCCCCTGCATCGGCAGGCAGACTCCCAACCACTGCGCCACCAGAGAAGCCCAATTTAGTACTTTTAAAAGGTGAAACTACATATTTTTTGGACAAAATGTTTCCAACTTTCTGTAACTTATACCAAGAAAACAATATTTTCATAATATCAGTTAAATAATTGTTTTCTTCATTGTCATTTCCAGGAAAATAAATGTCAAAATGTGGTTTTATAGAGAAACACTGAAATTCTCTATAAATTTCCCATTGAAAGTAGCTCTATGAGGTAGATTCATGATGAGATGAAATGAAAGAAGCAGGATTAGGCAACAGTCAACTGATATTAAAATGTCAAACACAAAGTGCAAATAATCCTTTGATTGAAGATAGTAGAGTCTGTGGAATTCACATGTTTTCACAAGGATGAAAATCTATTTCAATAAAGTTATTTTCTTTCATTTATTTGACAAGATACTGTTCTGTTGAGTGAGATGAGGGAAGAAGGGAAGGAATACCAGTACTTTGCTCCTGTATAAGTCACAATAGGTTAATTTATGCTATAATAAACTAACTCCAAGTTCTCAGCAGTTTAAAGCAATACAAAGGTACTTATTGCTTTTGCTGCAAGTTAAATACAGGACAGTGATAAAGTTTCTGTTCATTACAGCTACTAAGGCTAATGAAGACTTCATTTTAACACTTGGTTCCATAATCATCAAGACACAGAGAGGGGACTCAGGACATTGTGAATTGGTTATTAAAGCTTCTACCCAAAAGTGATATACATAGTTCCATTCATATTTCCTTGACCAAAGAAGTTACATGGTAGTTCCTAACTATTTATATGCACAGCGATGTTCAGTCTTTCCAGCTACCTCGAAGGACAACCAGAATAACCGTGAACAGCTCTAAATACTACCTTCGCTCTTCATGCAGCCTACAATTTAATGAAAGAAATTAGACATCTACTCCAAAGTAATATAAGAAGAGATATGTTAATGGCTGAAGAGCATAATGATAAAAATATAGCAGTAATGACAATAAAATATTAATGTTATCAAGTTTTATCAATTTATTAATGTACTGGGCATTATTCTAAGTGTTCTACATGGTATTAATGCATTTAATTCTCAAAGCAACTCTATGAACTAGTTACTACTGTTATTATCTCATTTTAGTGACTGAACCAAGATTAGGACCTAAGGAGTCTGGTTCTTGAGGCTGGACCTTTAAATATTATAGGACATAATGGCCTTTTACTTTAGTACTTTGATTTTCAACATTTGTTTTTAATTTATAAGACATTTTATCATCTAAAAGATTACTGAGAAACTTGATATAAAAACCAATCCAAGTGGAGCATCTTTGGTTAAAGTGGAAGAAGGGGCTAGAGTCCTTTTTTGGGTCAGCATGTATTATCTTCCAGCTACAGATCAAGAAGGCTGGCATTAACACAAAAAATATTCGAGACTACTTTATTTGCTAAAATTATGACTAATATGACCCTTCACATCTTCATACCTTAGCTACATTATCTATAACAGGTGTTACTGTGACATCAAAAAAAAAAAAAAAAAAAGCAGAAAAACAGAGTGTCCTGAGACAAAAAGTCAGGAGTCTATGGTCAAGCTGAAATTGGAAATACTGAGTTTTTGATTTCTAGAGTTCAATAGTTTAAAAAATATTTCTCAACTACTTGTATGCAAACAAATTTAGAATTAAGAAAGCTGTAAAGGGAAGAAAAAAACAATGTGCCATAAAAAGCACTATCCTACCAGTTAATTATTATCCAGCTGAGTGATACTGTTTAATTCTACAAAGAAACCAAAAAAGCACAGCTATCTGGCAGCCACCAACAGAGCAAAAGAGTTTGAACACCCTGTACACTCCATGAAATCCATGCACCTGTCAGAAGGATTTGCTCTTCCAATCTTAAATGTGCTTCCCATTTCTCTCTCTTCCTTAACAATGAAATAAGGAAAATACTAAGATTATACATACATATATTTTAACTTCTCCATCCTTAATAGTTTTCTCTAAAATTGTCTAGATATAAGAAACACAAAGCCAATATTTACAATATTTCTTTTCAGAGGACAACATTTAACTTCAGTAGTCATTGCTACGTATTACTTTAAGTAAATAAATACTTGAAAAACAAACAACTTTAGTTTCCAATCACCAACAATATAAATATTTATCATATTAACTTCCACTTAAGTTAATTAGACAGAATGTGGGATGTAACAATTAATTTAAATAAATAAATACAAAAATAAATAATACCTATAATACAGGGGTCCCCAACCCCCAGGCCACGGACCGGTATCGGTCCGGGGCCTGTTGGGGACTGGGCGGCACAGCAGGTCGTAAGCGGCAGGCAAGCGAGCGAAGCTTCATCTGCTGCTCCCCATCGCTCACGTTACCACCTGAGCCATCCCCCGCCCCCACCCCCCATCTGTGGAAAAACTGTATTCCACGAAACCAGTCCCTGGTGCCAAAAAGGTTGGGGACCGCTGCTATGATACATACATAGATTTTATATACACCCCTTTTCCCCCCACACAAGAACAGTCATTTTCATTCACTAAATACTTCAATTTTGGGGCTCCCCTGGTGTAGCAGTGGTTGAGAGTTCGCCTGCCGATGCAGGCGACACGGGTTCGTGCCCCGGTCCGGGAGGATCCCACATGCCACGGAGAGGCTGAGCCCGTGAACCATGGCCGCTGAGCCTGCGCGTCCGGAGCCTGTGCTCTGCGTACCGCAAAAAAAAAAAAAAAAAAAAAAAAAAAAACCTTCCATTTTTTAGCAATCTCCTTTAATTAACCTCATGAAGATATTAATGCACTTTAGCCCTGCCACATAAAACTTTTTTTTAACTTCTATAATTATAACCTGGCATCAGAATGTTTTAAAAAAAGTTAAAATATTTTATTTCTTAGAATATTTTCAACTCTACCATTGTTACATTTGATTTATAAGTGGAAATTTAAAAAGGCAGCTGGGGTTCAGGCAGCAAAATTGAGAATATTTCAAATGTAGTCATTCTATAATTAAAATTAAATCAGAAACATAATAGCTTTACTAGTAAAAGGATATTACAGCATAAAGTGTCTCCTTTAAAGTGCCTTTATATTTCTTGAAACACTCTAATATAAAAATGTATCTCCTCTATATCTCCTTCATTCTTTGGGTCTTACATTACAGTGTGACCCACTGGACACAAAATTCAAAGCCTTTTCTAATTTTTAAAGAAACCATAAATGGTTAAGAGGATTTAACTAAATTTTTTCTATTATCTTTGGAGAAGTTTTACATTAGACATACAATACAGTAAACAATCCTAAAAAAAAACAAACAAAAAAGTAAGAAACAAAAAACTCGCTTTGGACATTGTTGGTTTTTTTAAGTCTTGTCTTGAACTTGCCACTGATAAGGACATTTCTGAGCCATTTCCTAGTAAATGTTATCTCATCCTTTAAGACACTTAAAATTCCTCATCCCTCTTTTATTTAGAGTAGTTTGTTCTTTCATGGAAATCTGTGCACCGGATATTAACCTTACATTACATTTGTATCGGACGATGAATTTCCCCAGCAAAGTAGTTACGTTTCCTTAATCAGGTTACTTAATTCCCAAGAACCCTCTTTATGCTCTTAGTTCTATGGCCAAGAAATCTGACAGTAAATTTTTTTTTAGATTCCACAAGCATCTCCACATATATGTTCCTGTATTTTCATGGGATGTTTATATAAAACATTGTAGACAATGATATTATCGTCATTTTCCCAGCATGCTACGAGGCTCCATTGCTATCATTAAGGAATCACCTGCCAAGTTAGAAATACATATGTTTTGACAAATGTCTTTCCTTCCATCCAAATGGTCACAGCTGCTACAGTAACAAGTGACATCCATTCTCAATACCTATCTCTCTAAAACTTCAAATAACATATGAACAAAGAATAAAAGGGCTAAAATCACACAGAGCCCGATTATATTCTTGGAATGAATTATTTCAGCTGTAACTGAAGAGTTTATAGTGCAATGGGGAAAAGGCTTTAAAATTTGTTCTTAATAGAATTTTTTTCTGTATATAAGTATTATTGTGTCTAATTCCTGAGATTTTAAACTCTGGATTAGTTAGGGCATTCTAAACCAAAATAACTGTATGTGGCTTTGAGAAGTATCACTATCCCCTGTGAAGCAAACTAGAAGTTTAATAAATTTTCTAACTCCCCATTAATTTATTATGTAACCTTGGAGTTCTTTAATACTACCTTACTGTTTTTCTTTTTCTCTTTCATTCTTTCTTTTTTTTTTCAATCTGACCTCTCAGGTGGTTTGTCATACATGCTTTCTGTTCTCTCAAAGGGAGGTGATTTAGATTAATGAGTTTGAACTCCACAGATTAATACTCTATAAGTAGCAATCATTTTTTCAATTGGTATTATTTCACTATTTCAATTTTCTGAAATCACTTGGGACTCCTACAAACCTGGAGGGATGGCAAACAAGAAGATTGAGCTAGAACAGCCATGATGTAAATTCTCACACAACCTTCAGAAATAAATGAGTATCAATTTCATTAGAATTAGACCAAAGATGATCTGACAGTAGCCAAGGCAGAAAGACAATTTTTCTTTAACGGATCTTTCAAAGCTCTTTCCCTAAGGTTTGCCCTCTAACATAAATTATGCCCAGGAGATAAATGGAAACCAGTGAGATTCACTGTACAGAAGCACAAAATCTTTACTGAAATTTCATCAAAGAGAATCAGATTATTTTTTACCAGAGCATAGAGGCAGCATTAGTGATAAAAATTAGTATAGAGGGTTATAATGAATGTAACAATCTTCCAAAGAATCAGGATTTATTAAAATTGAACATGTGCTCTAGAAACGTAGGCAGAATGTTGTTGGGGGAAAAATGGACAAATTCAACAGTTGAAATATTAATATCACACATTATTGAAAGTATATTAAATATTCTTTATAAGAATACAAAACATGCATTTTTAGAGGAAAAAACCTCAAAATTGAGGTTTTCATCATCTGCCTTCAAAAGTTTCAGGTGCTATAACCCTGTTCTTCTAAAATAGTCACATAGTAAACATAATAACCTGAAGTAAATGGTAACATTCTCCCAAATAATTGCAGTCTTTTGTACAATGTAACTTGTGAATAGAAAAAAAGCATTCACTTTAAAGATATACTACTAATAAAAAGTAACATCTAGGACGTCCCTAGTGGCACAGTGGTTAAGAATCTGCCTGCCAATGCAGGGGACATGGGTTCGAGCCCTGGTCTGGGAAGATCCCATATGCCGCGGAGCAACTAAGCACACGTGCCATAACTACTGAGCCTGCGTGCTTAGAGCCTGTTCTCTGCAACAAAAGAAGCCACCGCAATGAGAAGCCTATGCACCACAACAAAGAGTAGCCCCCTCTCACCGCAACTAGAGAAAGCCTGTGCACAGAAACAAAGACCCAACGCAGCCAAAAATAAATAAATAAAATAAAATTATTAAAAAAGTAACATTTATCATATACTTACTATACTACAAGCACATACCAAGTGCTTTGCATACATAGCCTCACTTCATTCTCACAACAAAGTCTTCATTTCATCCTCACAGCAATGAAGTAAAGATACGTTTCTCAAAAATGCATGATATTTACTGAAATTTGATCAAAGAAAAATTTGACACTTATTTTAATCACAAGTACTATACAACTTTATTACAATAAAATAATTTTACTATCTTTATTATGAATATATATTAGAAAGGTTAAACAATTAACTGACAGTCACAGGAGTAATAAGAAAAATGTAGCAAAAATTTGAATGGAAACCATCTGACCAGAGAGTTAAACCCTTAACCATCATATGATCTGATCATGTGAATATTCACTGCAATAAAAATACCCTGAACAATTACTTGGTCAATATTCTCAAGATAAGAATAAAAGAAAGATACTGCTAAAGGCTTTTAAGGCGCAGCCTTGGGGTTGCAAGTGACCATTTATTGTGCTCTTGGAGTATACATATTATTCAAATCAAATAATAATTATGTATTTATAATATACTACATACTGTAGATTTCCAGGAATCTACAGCTGGGAGGAAAAGCAAAGTATACGAATAGAAGTAAAAAAAAAAAAAAAGGCAATATTTAAGTAACAGTTAAATGGCAATAAAAGCACTGTCAAGAAATTGCAGACTTAATTCCCCTTTAAATGATTCACTGGATTGAATATTATGCATAAACAGAAGAGACTTTATCAGGTATGTTTGATCAGTAAAGAATTTACATAAGATCTAGAAGAATGCACAATATATGAAAATAGAGGAGAGGAATATTATTAATAGTAAGAAAAGTTGCCTATGGTAATACGTAACCCACAATAAAAAATATAATAGAGCACCATTATTTTTGTATGGTCCGTGGGTTGTTTTAGAACTTGTGGAAAACAACAAAAAAACATAAATGGCTAACATAGCTTTACAAAAGTAGAATTGACTTGAAAAAGGTAAGGAGAAAAATGAATGTTGAAGAGTGCATTGTAATCTTAGGCTTTACATAGACAACAGAGAGAAAAAAATCCAATTGATTGATTCTCCAGTTGTCCCTTGTAAATAACTGATCTGTTAACATAAATTTGTAGATGTAAATTCCTAGATATTAACCAACAATTTCTCTCAAAGCCTACATATAAAAAGACAAAATTTAAAATAAGTTTTGATGTGCTCATGAAATTAACTGTCAGACAAATGGAAGTATTTTCTAAACTACCAAAAGTAGTACATGAAAGGGTATCATCATGGAGGAAATAGGAATGAATCAAGATTTAAAAGGATGGCTTTATTTTGAATACTGAGTAATGCATTGGAAAATAAATGTTGAGAGTGTAATGCAACTTGCTAAAGTTAATAATTCTAATGCAATTTTTAAAGTAAAGATTTACTGAATATCTCCTCTTGCACACCAACAAGCTAGACCTTAGAAACATATGCATGGATACTGAAAGATCACCTCTCCTGAATTAGTTTATAATTTAATGAAACAGACACACATTACCTTAATAAAAAGTCAAGCGAGATTTTAACACTGTTCTAAAGGTCATAATAATAGATACTGATTGATTTGGAGACTAATTTTTGAAGTTCATCTAAAATTGATATACAGGGTTGTTTTTTATTTTTCCAGAGGTGTTCATTTTTTTTTTAATTGGGGTATAATTGCTTTACAATGTTGTGTTAGTTTCTGATGTACAATGAAGTGAATCAGCTATATGTATACCTATATCCCCTCCCTCTTGGACCTCCCTCCCATCCCCCCCATCCCCCCCCATCCCACCCATCTAGGTCATCGCAGAACACCGAGCTGAGCTCCCTCTGCTATACAGCAGGTTCCCACTAGCTCTCTGTTTTACATATGTAGCCTATATATGTCAATCCCAGTCTCCCAATTTATCCCCGCTTCCCTCTTCTGTGTCCACACATCCATTCTCTACATCTGTGTCTCTATTCTTGCCCTGCAAGTAGGTTCATCTGTACCATTTTTCTAGATTCCACATATATGCATTAATATTTGATATTTGTTTTTCTCTTTCTGACTTACTTCACTCTGTATGACAGACTCTAGGCCCATCCACATCTCTATAAATGACCCTATTTTGTTACTTTTTATGGCTGAGTAATATGTAAATTGATACAGCCACTATGGAGAACAGTATGGAGGCTCCTCAAAAAACTAAAACTGGCTTTCTGAAGAGCCAACAAGATGGCGGAAGTGGAACAGAAGAAGAAGTGGACCTTCCTCAAGTTCACCTACCACTGCATGAACTTCAACCAGCTGCCGGACATGTCCCGTGAGCAGCTGATGCAGCCGTACAGTGTGAGGCAGCAGCAGTGGCTGAACTGCGGCCTCCATAGGAAGCAGCACTTGCTGCTGAAGTGGCTGCACAAGGCCAGGAAGGAGGTGCCACCCATGGAGAAGCCTGAGTTGGTGAAGACGCACCTGCGCGACATGATCATCCTGACCGAGATGATGGGCAGCATGGTGAGCGGCTACCATGGCAAGACCTTCAGCCAGGTGGAAATCAAGCCTGAGATGACCAGCCACTACCTAGGTGAGTTATCCATCACTTACAAGCCCATGAAGCACAGCCGGCCTGGCACTGGGGCCACCCTCTCCTCCTGCTTCATCCCCCTCAAGTAGCCTGCTGGCCAATAAAGGTAGGAAAAAGAAAAAAAATAGAACTACCATATGACCCAGCAATCCCACTACTGGGCATATACCCTAAGAAAACCATAATTCAAAAAGGCACATGCGCTCCAACGTTCACTGCAGCACTCTCACATAGCCAGAACATGGAAGCAACCTAAATGTCCACCGATAGATGAATGGATAAAGAAGATTCAGTGCATATATACAGTGGGATACACAGGTGTAATGCAATTCATAACAACATTCCAGAAATAGTTTTTATAGATATAGACAATATTATCCTAGATTTTATATGGAAAGGCAAAGGAACTCGAAAAGCTGAAACAATTTTAAAAAAGAAAAGTAAAGTAGGAGGAATCAGTCTACCTGATTTCAAGTCAATTTATAGCTACAGTAATGAAGACTGTGTGGTACTGGTGGAGGGATAGATACACAGATCAGTGGAACAGAATAAAGAGTCCAGAAATAAATCTACACAAATGTACCCAACTGTTACTTTTTAATTAAAACGATATTTTTAAAAAAAGCAGTGTAAAGTTCACTGCAATACTGAGAGGAAGGTACAGAGATTTCCAATATATCCCCTGTCCCATATGTGCATAGACTGACCCATTATCAATATCCCCAAAAGAGCGGCACATTTGTTACAACTGATGTATCTACATCAACACATCATACTCACCAAAAGTCCATAATTTACATAATGGTTTACTCTTGGTGTTGGACATTTTATGAGGTTAGACAAATATATAATGACATGTATTTATCATACAGAGTATTTTCACTGCATTAAGAATCCTCTGTGCTCCACCTATTTATCACTTCCCCCACCCCAAAACCCTGCCTACCACTGACCTTTATACTATCTCCATAGTTTTGCCTTTTCCATCATGTCATATAGTTGGAAACATATATTATGTAGACTTTTCAGATTGGCTTCTTTCAACTATTGATATTAATTTGTTTCCCCCATGTCTTTTCATGACTTAACAGCTCATTTCTTTTTAGCACTGCATAATATTCCATTTTCTGGGCATTCCACAGTTTATTTACCCATTCAGCTGCTGAAGAACATTTTGGTTACTTCCAAGTTTTGGCAATTTTGAACAAAGCTGCTAAAAGCACACATGTGTAGGTTTTTATGCATGCATATGTTTTCAACTCATTTGGGTAAATAACAAAAAGCATGAATGATGGATTGTATGGTAAAACCGTATTTAGTTTTGTAAGAAACTGCCAAACTGTCTTCCAAAGTGGCTAAACCATTTTGCATTCCCACCAGCAAGGAATGAGAGTTCCTGTTGATCCACAACCTCATCAGCATTTGGTGTTGTAAGTTTTCTGGATTTTGACCATTCTGAAAAAATACGTAGCGTAATCTCATTGTTGTTTTGTTTTTTCCTGATGACACATGATGTGAAGAATCTTTTCATATGGTTACTTGCCATGTGTATATCTTCTTTGTTGAGGTATCTGCCCAGGTCTTTGGCTCATTTTAAAATCAGATTGTTTTCTCATGGCTGTTTTAAAAGTTCTTTGTGTATTTTGCAGAGCAGTCCTTTAAAGATGTGTCATTTTCACATTTTTTTTCAGTGTGTGGTTTGTCTTCTTATTCTCTTGAAAATGACATTCACAGAGAAGTTTTAAATTTTCATGAGGTCCAGCTTATCAATTATTTCTCACATGTACTGTACCTTCAGTGTTGTATCTAAAAAGTCATTACCACACCCAACACTAGACTTTGTTCTGTGATATCTTCTAACTTTACAGTTTTCTGTTTTACCTTTAGGTGTGTGATTCATTTTTAGTTAGTTTTTCTGACGGGTATGAAGTCTATGTCTAGATTCATTCTTTTGCATGTGAATATACAGTTGTTCCAACATCATTTTTTGAGAAGACTATCTTTGCTTCATTGTGTTGCCTTTGCTCCTTTGTCAAAGATCAACTGCTTACATTTATGGGGTACTATTTCTGGGCTCTCTATTCTGATCCATTGATCTAGTTGATCTATTTAATTCTTTTGCTAATATTGTCTTTATTACTACAGCTTTATGGTAAGTCTTTAAGTCAGGTAGTGTCAGTCCTCCAACTTTGTTCTTCTCTTTCAATATTGTGCTTGCTATGCTGGGTTATTCCTCTCTATATAAACTTTAGAATCAATGTGCCTTTATCCACAAAATAAGTTTCTGGGATTTTGGAATTGCATTGAATCCACAGGTTAATTTGGAAATAACTGACATCTTGACAACACTGAGTCTTTTTAACCATGAACATGGAATATCTCCTCATTTATTCAGTTCTTCTTTCATATTATTCAGCAGTTTTGTCGTTTTCCTCATGTAGATCTTGTACATATTTTGTTAGTTTTATACCTAAGTATTTCATTTTTTTTGGTTGCTTTTATAAATGGTATTGCATTTTTAATTTCAAATTCCATTTGTTCATTGCTTGTATATAAGAAAGCTATTAACTTTTGTATATTAACTCTGTATCCTAAAACCTTGCTATTGATCACATATTAGATTTTTTGGTTGATTCTTTTATGTTTTCTACATTAACAGTCATGTCATCTGTGAACAAAGACAACTTCAGTTCTTTCTTCCCATTCTGTATACCATTTATTTATTTATTTATTTATCGATCAATCAATCGATCTAATTATTTATTTATGTCTAATTACATTAGCTAGAATTTCCAGCATGATATTGAAAAGGAGCAAAAGAGGAGACAACTTTGCCTGTATAGGGGCACACAGAGAGCTCTGCTTCCCTTATTTTACCCTTAGTTTAGATTCCTTTACCTGACTGTGCGCCACCAACTGGCTATGTGATCAACAAAGAAGAACATGTGGAACCAGGTTGGGTGGGGAAGAGTTCAGGATAGAAATACTTAAAAAGTCTATATCTAGGGCTTCCCTGGTGGCACAGTGGTTGAGAGTCCGCCTGCCGATGCAGGGGACATGGGTTCGTGCCCCGGTCCGAGAAGATCCCACATGCTGCAGAGCGGCTGGGCCCATGAGCCATGGCCGCTGAGCCTGCGTGTCCGGAGCCTGTGCTCCGTAACGGGAGAGGTCACAACAGTGAGAGGCCCGCGTACAGCAAAAAAAAAAAAAAAAAAACTCTATATCTAAACAAGAGGAAAAAGAGTATGTTGTAGCAATTAGAACAAATTGACAAATTTCAAAGAGATGGTTTGCAGAAATATAAAAAATTAATAAAGTGAAACCTCAATTAAATAGGGTTGGGAGACAAAAAGGGGGAGCTCTCATGACTGAGAAGATAGAACTGCCCAAAGTAAGAAGAAAGACTCCTCTTCTTTCCCGTTACAGACTCAGCCAATGAAAAGCCATGGACTCTGTTTACTATATCCCTCCCAACTTCCTCTTTTTCACCTATAAAAGTGTTCTCTTTTCCTTGATGTGCAGGGACTTGCACATGACTCACCATGGATACAAACCGTGAACTGCAATTCTCTGCTGATTCCAGATAAACCCATCTTACTGGAGATATAAAAGGCAGTCTACTTATTTCAGGTCAAAATTTTGGTGACCCATATGGGGGACCACTGAAGACCCCTGAAGGCTCGAGGGCAGATAAGCAAATGGGTATGAAACCCACAACTGTCACTCACTGCTTTCCTTACTGACCCTAGAATTTGAAGATGTGTCTTTTTCAGGATCCAAGCTCACACCCTCTTTGCAGTTGAAGCTCTCCTGACTTTATTTGGGATTTATTTTAAAGTTTAATTTTTCTGGTTAAGGCCTTGTTCTGCATATGGGTCTGATTTTGAGATAAGACTATTTCAGCTAAAACTGGCTGAGAAACCCTCAGCACATTCCTTAGGGAACAGGAGCTGCTTTACTGAAATAGTGACGGTTAAGCCATCAGCCTATTCCAAAGGAATAGGCTATTCTCTGGACACTGGCTGAAAAAAAGCCTTTGGTTTGGCTCCTCCAAAACCAAACTGTTAACCTTAGAATTGGCTGGTACTAGCTTGAAAGCTGTTTGAATTGAGCTGTTTAAGCTGTAAGATGTTTGACCTATTAAAAATTATTCTTTTACTCTAGAGAGAAACTTCTGAGAAACGAGATCCCAGGTAACTAAATATTTTGAGGGTGCACCCACTATAGGGACTCTAGCCAATTTAATATTTAAAAACCGCGATCTTTCCTCACACACATTTTTAATAAAATGGACCAACCCGACCAAAGGCAATTCAGAATATCAGTGACCATTATGGGGAACTTTTGAAATCCCATAGTTAATTTCCTTATAACTGAATTGGACTACAATGGCTCAAAAATTTCCAGAACTGAGTGGAATGCTTTTTTCAATTGTTATTTTGAGGCTTCCCAATGGTATCAGAAGTCTAAAATTGCCTCTCTGCAAAGTAAGACTTTAAGATTAACTGAGGCAAACAAACACTTAGAAGATAAAAATGCTCTTGAAGCCTCAGACTCTCCTTCCTTTGCTTCTTGGACACATGCTCCCCCTCCAGCTCCATCTTGTCTCTTTCCCTTGTCTCCTCATCAGACTCTGCCTCTGGTACCCTCTACTTCTGACCCTTCTATACCACCTATGCCTCCTCCAGACCCTTGATTCCCCCATACTGATTCTCTCTCCAAACTTTTCTTTTTCTCTGAAACTCTTCCCACTCCCTTTTCCTATGAACTTAATAAAACCCATCCCTTTAAAATTAAACATTTTGAGGATCCAGAGGCTAAACCCCTATTTTTTTTTTAATATTCCCTGGACTAAAGCTGAATTGTGAACCATTGGTCCAAGATTTCCCCAGAGTAACTGAAGATCCTTACATATTTCCTGAGAAATTTAAACTTATCAACGTGGCTTCTCTGAATTTCATTAGCTAGTTCATATGCTTGCCAGTGAAAGTCAGGCCCAGCACTGGGTGAAAACTATTAATTGGGAAAATCTTGAAAGGTCTCTAGGATTACAACTGGTAGACCAGTCCACTAACTTATTATATGATCAGACTTGGGCATTTGCTAGGTGACTTCACTAGGCAATTCCTAGGGCTACTGATTGGAACAAAATTTAGACTTGCACATAAAAATCTGAGGAATCCAATCATGACTATTACAACTGACTTTAGATTATTTTTGAAGAAAATTCTGGTCCACCTTTGATGTTGATTCCACCTGGGTAGCTTTTAACTCTATGATTATTAATGGATTGAACTTGGACCTATCCATTCTAGCAAAAAGGGCCAGGATGGAATGGGAAACTATGTCTACTCCAGATTTACTTAATCCAACAAACCAGCTCTCTCACACTCTAGATGAGTCACTTCACAAGAAGACTGCCAAAATTCTTAATCTTCAACACCAACAAATGAAGGCTGCTAAACAAAACCAAAACACTCCTAGCTTCTGCTATTATTACAAAGAGCCAGGATATTGGGAAAGAGGTTGTTATAAATTTAAGTGCTTTAGGCACCTTCAGCCCTCTAACCAGCCTTTCTAATGTCCTCCCAATTTTCAATGACAGGACTCTGAAGAACTACAGAGACTTTTCCCTATCCTACCTCTAGATTGGTTTGGACAAACATTTTTCCAGATTGGGGATGAATCTCTTCCAGTCCTAATTGACACTGGAGCCACATTTTTGGTGCTCAACACCAATACTATAAAGAAGCCCCTACTTCAGAGTACTAAAGCAGTTCAAATAGCGGGGATCTCTAATAAACCTCAACAGGTCCCTGTGTCTGAACCCATTCTATTTTACTTAGGCCCTTTGAGAGAAACACACCATTTCCTTCTTAGTTCCTCTGCCCCTACTCATTTATTAGGCTAATACTTCTTAGAGAAGCATGATGCCAGATTTTTTTTCCCCAACAGGAGAGAAAAACTCTGGAATTTAACAGCAATCATCAAACTGAACTAAATGACCTTTTGACCTTCTTATTTGTTCTGTCTCTAATGATACCAGAACTGACTCTTGGAAACACTGATCACTTGTCCCTTTTGAATTGCTACCACCCTCTTTATAGGCAAAATATCCAACTGATATTGGCAAAATTCACAGCACACCTCCCATCAGGATTCAAATAGAGGCCTCAAAACCTCTCTCCAGAATCAGTCAACACCCTATAAGTAAAGAAGCCCTTCAGTGTATAAAGCCCATAATAGAAGATTACAAACTTCTAGGCTTCATTATGCCTTGTACTGCTAGCCCACATAACAATTCCATTTTACCAGTATGAAAACCTAAGAGCCAAGGGTGGAGGTTAGTTCAGGGTCAATAAACAACATTGTTATCCCTCAACACCCTGTTGTTGCTAACCTTCATTCACTACTAACATCTATTCCCACCAGATGTCAATTCTTTATTATGACTGATTTAAGCAGTACATTCCTTAGTATTCCAGTTGATGAAGCTACCCAATACCTTTTGGGCTTCACTTGGGAAGAAAAACAATTCACCTGGATAGTAATGCCTCGAAGTTTTACTGAAAGTCCTTCTTATTTCTCACAAATCCTGAAGGGTGATATGGGTGATATAAAGTTCCCTAGAGGTTCTACTTTGTTGCAATATGTAGGTTATTTGCTTCTTTGTTCTCCTTCTCAGGCTCCTCACAGGAAGACCACATCCATTGCTTAAACTTTTAGCCTCAAAGGGACATAAGGTCATCAAAGAAAATTTGCAGTTTGCCCAAACCCAGGTTTGATATTTAGGGCATCTGATATGAGGACAATCGTTAGAACTAGATCCACGTAGACCTCATGATGTCCTAAGTTTCCCAAAACCCTGAAGTAAGCATCAACTGTGAGGTTTTCTCCATCTAGTTGGTTATTGCTAAAATTGGATTCCATATTTCTCTCTTACAGATCAGCCTCTGTACGTTTTACTAAAGAATAACAAGCCTGACCCATAGTATAGGAAGAGCCAGATGACATAAACTTTAAGGCTTTTAAGGTAGAGTTTAATAAATCTACCTCCCTTGAGCAACCCAATAATCAGATTTCTCTTTTTCTTTTTGTACTGAACAGGAAGGAAATGCCCTTGAGATATTGTAATCAGCAAATGGACCCTGTGGGATGGAGATACCCCCCTTGCTTTAGAGCCATTACTGTCACTGTCCTTTAGTTAAACCACTGAGAAAATCTTTGTGGGATGCCCTTTAACCATTTGTACCTCATACAATAAAAGCTCTCCTGAATTCTCATCACACTCAACATTACCCAGCCAGCTGCTTCACCTCTAGTGAAATCCTTTTGTTAACTGCTCCTCACATAACTCTTACACCATAATAACCTTAACCCCACTTTTCTCCCCTCTATCACTGACAAAGCCCCTCACAACTGCTTAATGCTGATAGATTACCTCCTGACTCCCTGTGATGATCTGCAGGATACTCCTTCGGGTAACGCTGACTTCTCATGGTTCACTGATGGTTCTTATATAAAAGATGACAATGGCAAATATTGTGCTGGGTATGCTATTCTACTCTTTTTGATGTTGTTGAGGCAGCATCTATACCTATGGCTATTTCAGCTCAACAGGCTGAATTATATGCTCTTACACTGGTTTGTATTTTACCCAAGGACAAAATTGCCAATATTTATATTGATAGTAGATATGTTCTTGGAGTAGCTTGTGATTTGGGAATGTTCTAGAAGCAGTGTGGCTTCCTTACTTCCATCTGAAATAAAATTAAAATGGCTTCTATGTTCAGGAATTATTAGATGCATTACTTTTACCTGTCACTTTAGCTATAAGTAAGATTCTGGGGCATTCTAAACTTGATACTCTGCAGTTAAGGGAAATCACCTTGCTGATATTTTCACAAGGAGTGCTGCCCTGAAAGGGACCAAGAGCAGCCAAACCTCTGTCTAGAGAAACTCATCAATAAGCCCCAGAAAAGGAAGAAAGAGATTGTAAGTTCAACAACTGCAGGTTTGATAAAAAGAGAAAGTTTTGGCTTGGATCAACTAACAACCCAGTCCTACTGGAGACTCTAAAATTCCCACCCCTCATCACTGTACATGTGTTAAACCATTGGCCTACAGACAAAATGATAGTTTTCATGAATCAATATTGATGGGGAAATATTTACAAGGCCATAAAAGATGCCCATCTGACTTGTCTCACTTGTCCAAAATACAACCCAGAGAAGCCTATTTGTATTGCTCCCAGACATTTTAAACTTCTTAATTGACCATTCGAGGTCTGGGAAATTGATTTCATACAACTTCCTCCATCTTATAGATATAAATAAGTTTATTCATGATTTGGATGTTTCATACTAGACTGAAGACTTCCCTTGTGGACAAGCTACTGCCTCTTCTGTGGTTAAAGTCTTTTTGGAAAAGATTATCCCTACCTGGGGAAGTCCTCTCAAACTTCACAGTGATTGAGGAATCCATTTTACTGTCCAGATACTTTGACAAGTCTGTGCTGTTTGGCCAGTTTTATATCACTTTCACTATGCTTGTCACCCTTAGTCTTTTGGTTTAGTCAAGCATAGTAATGGCATTATTAAGACTCAATTGGCACAATTTTAGAGGCCCTCAAACATGACACACCTAAAGTAAGCACTGAACCCTGACTGGACCTGCACATCATCTGGTGACCTGAAACTACATATTTCCCAGAATTGAAGCAGACCACATCTGATGAAACAGGTGTTTCCAAGATACCTGGACCAGGCCTGTTGGAAGTCTGTCACCAAACATTTGATGATGATGTAACACTTCAGATGATCTCCAATGATTACAATCTTGGTAACATATGGACTCTACATAGAAAGTACCTGAGAGTTCTACCCCCTACCTCTCTTTGTTACTCAAATGTGACTTCAACAGGTTTCCTATCTGTGCACTTTCCTTTCAACGTGAGACCCTACACCAAGGAAAGGTCCTTTCTGGCATTGAGGGACAAAAAACTGTTGAAACGAGAAAGCCTGACTCTTGATCATAAATATCTTGATTAAAAGGGATTTGAAATGTAAAAAATTAATAAACAAGAACATCAATTAAATATAGGTGGGAGACCAGAATGGGGACCTCTCATGCCCTGAGACAACAGCAAAACCCAAAAGGAAAAAGAAAAACCCCTCTTCTTTCTTAGCAAGGATTCAGCCATTGAAAAACCATGGACTCTATGTTTTCTACAGCACTCCCAACTTCCTCTTCCCTTCTACAAAACTGCTTTGTTTTGTTTTTCCTTCTCATGCTGTTCAGACACTTGCACATATAGCTCACCTTGGCTGCAGACCTCAAACTGCAATTCTCTGCTGATCCCAAACGAACCCATTTTTGCTGGGGAAATATCAGGCAGTCTATTTATTTCAGGTCAACAGAAACCAGTATGGCAAGGAAGTTAAAGCTTTTCCTGAAGTAAGGCAAAAGTAAAAAAAAATAATTTAAATGAGGATAATTAACGCCCCCCAACACACACACACACAAAGCCAACTACATATATGATGAATGTGTTTACTCTGATAGGCCCTGTGATATTTATAATCCTTGCAGCAATCCTAAAGTGAAGATTTAATTCCAACTTTTATAGAGACGACAGTGACTCTCAGGGAAGTTAAATAAATTATAACCCAGGTCACTAATACCTAGGATAGCAGAGATGGGATTTGAACCAAGTCTGCTTGATTCTAATTTCA
This sequence comes from Delphinapterus leucas, assembly GCF_059928025.1. Lineage (NCBI taxonomy): Eukaryota > Metazoa > Chordata > Mammalia > Artiodactyla > Monodontidae > Delphinapterus > Delphinapterus leucas. The sequence continues at coordinate 33,931,701 of NC_143140.1, forward strand.
TAATCTTTAGGTTATAACCCACAACATAGGTTATCTTTATTCAAGCTGACAACAAAAAACATCCTTTACCTACCTACTTTTCTAGTGAAAGGAATCATATTACACTTTATTCTTTAAAAAGTCAATCATCTTTCATTTACTTACACAGAGCAACAGAGTGTGAAAAAAACATCAGAGGGATTTTAAAAGTAGCATGCACAATATAATAAACAGGTCTGTGTTAGGCTCATTAGAGCTATCATCTCCAATATTCTCAATCATCAAGATGGAGAGTTAATATTAACCCCACGTTACAGACAAGACTCAACAAGGATAACCTCTTTGAAGGTACCCTATCTTTAGACAAACGAAGGCAGACTAAAAGAATAGGAAGTTAAAGGGATAAAACATGGAAAAAAATTCAACATTTTATTTTTGTAACTAAAATCACTACATTTCTAGAAGTTTTAATGAGACCATGAGCTTTATTTCAGGCAGCCACAATTATACTTCTGATATCCTATTTATTGATTAGATTTATTTTCTTTTCAAATGTGGAATATTCTACTCCATAATGCATAGAACCTAGCTGAATAAAATTATATAAATATGGAAGTTTCATAATTATATATAAGTATGTAAAGACAATTGTTCAAAAATGGGTTAATAATATTTTCTAAGGGCTCACTTCAAAGAAACTTAGCTTTTGTCTTTTCCTCTTTTTTAATCTGCTAAATTAGGTTATTGGCAACCCAAGTTGCTCCTCCCAGACTACAGTCAACTGGTGACATGTTAAGAACTAAGGAAAGCTCTTGAAGAGGTAGCTTTTCTGAAGAGGCAATCCCTTTCCTTTTATCTTGCCCAAAGACAAGAAAATTATTTTCCTCCATTCTTCAGGAGGCCTGAAATCTCTCCTCCATCATGTACACTCAAGAGCCCCCAACTTGGACTGGGGTGCACAGGAGACGGTCTTCCATTAGGTGTCAGCTCCTTTTACCCTGGAAATATGGGCAAAATGCTGAGAGTATATTTCTTGTCACCACTCATTAATCAAAACAGAACCATAATACAGACCAGAGAGTAAAATAACCAAAAAAAAAAAAGAAAAAACAACTTGGAAATACTCCTCACAGAATTTTATTAGATGTTCAGTTACACATTTGCATTTTACTTTCAGGAGATAAATATTAATATTAGGAGGTACACTAAAGTCAGTCAGGTCACAATATTTTTTCATTTATATAATTTACTCATAAGTCACATCACTTGAATCTTTATGAATTGAAGGATGCAAAAAAAATTATTTAAGATTAATCTGTTCATATTCTAAATGCATAATAATATTTGAATAAAGCTGGATAATATGAATATTTATACCCCAAAGCTTAAAATTTATGTAACTTGATCATGTAAATTTACCATTAAAAATATCTAGGGCTTTCCCGGTGGCTCAGTGGTTGAGAGTCCGCCTGCCGATGCGGGGGACACGGGTTCGTGCCCCGGTCCGGGAGGATCCCACATGCCGCGGAGCAGATGGGCCCGTGAGCCATGGCCGCTGAGCCTGCGCTCTGTGACGGAAGAGGCCACAGCAGTGAGAGGCCCGCGTGCCGCAAAAAAAAAAAAAAATCTAAAATCATCAGTAAAATTTCATAAGCCATTAACATTATCACTAGATATTAATCTACACTTTGTGTTTTCCCATGACACTATTTATTTAAAAAAGTGAATCCTACAACCCAAGTCAAATATTGAATTATTTTCAAACTTTTTAAAGAAAAGTTCAGAAATGGGACAGATATTCTAAACCTCAAAATTAAGTCTCTTTTTCTAAACAGTTGTTCTACATCTAACCTTCTCCTCAGATTTTGTGCCATTCCATTATACACACTGGAAACCAGTGATTAATATATAAATATACCTTATATTGTATGTTTGTTATCAAATAACAAATGTAAAGAGCTAAGAAATAGCAAAAGAAATTGCAACAGTGCCATTCAGAAGCTTGTTCAGTTTACCGATAGAAACATTCTTTTTTAACTTTTTAGATCAATATATGCCATCTACTAAATTTTAAGAGCTAATTATTTGTTATCAAGTATACCTTTACTAGTTATTGCCAATGCCTTTTTAAAAATAAAACTCATATTTTAAGAATATCAAGAAGGTAAATATGTGTCTAAATCATCTACTCATATGGATGGAATAAGAGGTCATAGGCAAAGTGCTTTGATAGATCTTTTAACTATAATAGATAGGGATTAACCTTAAACACAATGCCAAAATACCACCTCTTTTGAGTTTACAATGGTTAAAAAGATAAAACAGGAAAAGGCTCTTTATAAATGCATGAACATAGTTTTAAAAAGCCTTCCCGGGGCTTCCCTGGTGGCGCAGTGGTTGAGAGTCTGCCTGCCGATGCAGGGGACATAGGTTCCTGCCCCGGTCAGGGAAGATCCCACATGCCGCCAAGCGGCTAGGCCCGTGAGCCATGGCCACTGAGCCTGGGTGTCCGGAGCCTGTGCTCCGCAACAGGAGAGGCCACAACAGTGAGAGGCCCGCATACCGCAAAAAAAAAACAAAAGCCTTCCCACTTTCTACTGCAAAAATATAAATTATATACTTTGCAACCAGCTGTAATGGTAGGAATAGGCAGCTGGTCCAATTTACTGTACAGTACTATTGTACATATTGTTTGATGCACAAATTACTTATAATTTCTAAAAGTGCATCTTTGCAGTTTGATATTTTTTAGTAGCACTCCAACAACTTGAAAAGTTGTAGACTTTTGGAGAGGCTAGTTTTGAATAGGCTTTACCATTGCTGAGTGTGTTTTTCTACATCACAGTTCACAATAGTCATTTTATATGTTCAATAAAGTAAACAGAAATGCAAGATGTTTTCCACAGACTTTAGGAAAGAACTTAGAGAAATTTTGATGATTTTCATGTTTTGATTCTTGAAGTTGAATCTTTAGCTGTGTCAATTGCAAAAGTACATTTGCACCTAAACATCTGCCATCATCATAGTTAGCAAAAATAATTCAAAACTTTAGACAACATTGAATTTGGGTCAAGTATGTTGGAAAAGAATTCATGAATTTGAGCACAGAGTTATTAAAGGAAAACTCCTGGTTTTCTCAAACCAAATAGGAAAAGCAAGCACCTAGATTAAAATCAAAAGGTCATTTTACCTACTGTGAAATTGTAAGGAGGATGAATGAAGCATCTGAATTTGTCTTTTCATATGTTGAACCAAGAGAAGGGAAGGTTAAAAATCCCTTTTCTCTCTTTCAGTCTCTGTCACTGCAAGCCCTGTGCCTTAGGATGGCTTCTTTTGTAAGTGTAAATCCTGTTTTTCCTGGCTTCTACAACCCCTTGGCCAGCCTGCATATTGCTGCTGCCACAGAGCACTACCCACATTTTTGCCCCTGAAGGCGCATTTTGATGACATACCAGCTTCTCTAGTATATTCTCCTACTGTTCTATCCGTATTATTCTCCTGCCATGCTAATCGCAAATGATATGTCAAAAATGGAATTGTAAAAGTTCTGTAAACTGTCAGCAAATGGACTCTAAGTGATTCTCAATGGTCTCTTCCCTAAATGTTTCCTTTGGTCTTTAAGGCTCCCTGCATTCCTTTGTAGGCTTAAATAAGGATTAACTCATTATGGCCCTTGTAGATCTCCTCCACTGACCCTTGCCTTCTGTTCTAAGCATTTTATCTTTATTCTCTCTTCTATTTTCTGCATTCATGAAGCACTTTCTTTTAGCACTGACATTAGCTTTATCTGTACTCCTTTGTAGGAGGTTCTTAATAGCACTGTACAGAAATAGAAACACAGGACAAGTCTACACAACTACATCCAAGTATATAGATATTGTGACTGATTTCACCTTTTGCATAAGGTTTCAATGATATTTTACATATTGCTTCACGACTCACAGACTGCTACTTCTAGTACAGACATCTCTCTGAGTCCCAGATCCATTGACTGAGTTATATGCATGGCTTCTCAATTTGAAGGCACAATGAGACCTCCAACTCAACTGAACCTATCAGTCTGCTTCCCATTCCCCAGATCACTCTTCCTCCCAAACTTCATATATCAGGGAGCACAACTACCAAACATCAAGTTTCCTAAGTCAAAAAATTGGACATCACCTTGTATTATTTGTTAGGGTTGCCAAAATAAAGTACTACATATTGGGTGGCTTACTAGAAGATTTGTTTTCTCACAATTCTGGAAGACATAAATCAAAGATCAAGGTGTTGGCAAGGGTGGTTTTGTCTGAGGTCTCTTTTCTGGGTTTGTAAATGACTATCTTCTTCCTAAGTCTTCATATGATCTTGCCTCTGTACCTGTGTTCAAATTTCTTCTTATTATTAATGATGCCAGTCATACTGGATCAGGGACCAAACTAAAGGCCTTGTTTTAACTTCATTAACTAATTAAAGACCGTATCTCCAAATACACTTACATTCTGAGGTATTAGGGATTAGGACTTCAACATGAATTTTGGCATAATGTATCCCTAATCTCTCCCTCATCCTCATTCTGCTATCTCCAGTCAATCACCAAGCCCTGTTGATTCTACCTAATAAATATGTCTCTAATACATCTACCTTTCTCCATCACACTGCACTAATTTAATGTACAACAGCATCAGGTTTCACTTAGATTTCTGCAAAGACTCTTAGTCTCATTCTGTTCCAATCATTTCACCATATCACAGTTAAAATGAACTTTCTGAATCCAGATCTAATTATATCACAACAGTGAGTATAGCAAGTAGTGTCAGGAGCTCAGATGAGCTGCCAGGTATCAGAGGAGCTCATTAAAAAAAACAAGCCCAAAATGAAAGAGTTAAGCCTTTAATCACTTACATTGCCATGACATAAGCAATAGTCTCAACTGGAGAAAGTGCTGACTCCCCTGTTCCATTTTCCCCCATGGAAGCGTGCACCAGGTGAGGGTTAGGTAGATCAGCACAGACGTGAGGATCACCTCATTTTTGATGGAATGCTGAACAAAAGGCTCCAGCAGTTTGACAGACCCTGAGCCTGGTGTGAGGATGAGGAAGAGGGCTAGGAGTGGAAAAATACTGGATACTGAGTCAGATGGGAAAAAGTGTCTTAAAGGTTTCCCCTTCCTTTCCTTTCTTCTATAACGAGGCTTCGGTAGAAGTGCCTGAAGAGGACAACTGCCCAAAGCCTAGACAGAAAGAGATAGAAATGAGATGTCTAGGCTAGGAATGAGATATCCTCAGGAGCATGAGTGGCCAGGGGATCTTGAGTCTTTGGTTGCAACTCCCTTGAGAGCAACTGCAGTGTTCTGGCTATACACCAAGGCTAGGGTGTGTGTGTGTGTGTCTGTTGGAAGGATGGGGGGGGTAGCTTTACCCCATGAGACCTGGCAGGTAAAGTCTTTGTAATCACCTACTGGCAAGCCTAAAAAATGACACAGAAGATTTTAACCAGGAACTAAGCTCGTCAAGTAGATTTAAATTTTAGAAAGTGGGTTAAGAATCCATGGTTCAAATCCTGACTCCAATATTTACAAGCTGTATCATCTTGGGGTAGTATCTTAAGCTTTCTGTACTTTACTTCCCCAAATTAAATTTGGTATGGTAGCATGTATATTTTGTGGATTTTGTGTGTTTTGAATGAGTTAATAAAAGATTCTTAGAACATCACCTTGCACATACTAATTGATCAATACATGTTAATAATCATTGTTATACTTATGATAATTATCATTATAATTTTCAAGGGGAACATAACTAAAATATATATATAATCAATTTAATCACCTTATAGTTTCAGCTTATAAATAAATATGTTTCTTTGGACAGTTTAAAAGAATAAAAAGAATAAATGGTCATGATACAGTGCAAATTATCTCTTTTAAATCCTTGCTAAGGTGAAACAAGGTAGGTAAATATTTCTATATTTAAAAATGAATTGCCTATGAGAATACAATATAATAAATACTAACTTATGCTAAACAGACATATTTTCCTGTCTTAAAGGTGAAATATGTAAAGCTTTTATCTTTTCTCTCAAAAAATAAAAAGATGGTCATCTATCAACATTCTGGTGCTCTAGATCAAAATACATTAATATATCAAACACAAATAATAAAACTACCTTAACAATTACACTTTCTATTCCTGGGTTAAAATGTTCTAGACAATAAATGATGAAACAATACGATGGCTTTTATTCATAGAAGTAAGATCAGTTCAATACTTGGTTGAATGTTTAGAAGGATTACTTCATTATCTGAGTTTTTTTGTTTGTTTGTTTGTTTGTTTTTTGCGATACGCGGGCCTCTCACCACTGTGGCCTCTCCCGTTGCGGAGCACAGGCTCCGGACACACAGACTCAGCGGCCATGGCTCACGGGCCCAGCCGCTCAGCGGCCTGTGGGATCTTCCCGGACCTGGGCACGAACCCGTGTCCCCTGCATCGGCAGGCGGACCCCCAACCACTGCGCCACCAGGGAAGCCCTCATTATCTGAGTTTTGATCATCCTTTTCTTATTTTAAATTTCTATATTTCTAAATACATTGTAACCTTTCCAAAAAAGAGAAAATTTTAAAATATTCATTTAGCATAAATTCCAAGGAATAACTTTATTAATTTGAGGGGGAAACACAGAATTAAATTTCAAAGAGCAAGCTGCATTTCACTACTGACAATATCCAAATTTATGTAGTGTAATCACTTTCATTTAAGCATATCTGAGGACCTTCCTCTACCAGCATGCATACCTTCTCTATTGTCTATTATCTATTATCACCATCAGTTAACAATCTCACCATCTTTTTTTCTATTTCTTTTCATGTGAAAATATATGAGTAAAGAGTCTCAATGTTATACTATTGTTTTGCCTGTGAAAGTAGGATTTCTGCTTAACTGCAAGGCTAAGTGGTCAAACAACCTGGTTAAAAGTATAAGCAGGTAGTGACAGACTACAAGACAAAACATTGAACCCTGAGACTCAGTTTGTATTGAATCTATATCCCACATGCCAAAATCATTTGGCTACCCATAGTTTAAGGGATCCAAGGGAACACTTCAAAGAAATAGATACAAGGGAGGATGAGACTTTGAACTAGGAGATTCTTTTAGAGTGGAAACACGAATTGCCAAAAAATCCACAGATGTTCGCCACATGAACAGGTGAAAAAATACTACTCTTTCAAATATATTTATCAAAGTCTTTTCTGCCTTTCTGTAATTTCATTTTAAATGGGCCTTACTTTTCAGCTGTTCTCTGCTTAAAAATCCTACTAAGTAAAGGCAGATTGTATGACTTCATTAACCGTGGTGAGCCAGAATCTCCAGGACTTTTTTGAGCCTCTTTTCTTGGCATATGTAATTTTCTAATTGCTGTTCTGTAAAGCAAGAACTGCAATTAGAAAAGTGTTATCTGAGGACACAACTCAACTGAACATTATTTGGCATTTCAATTTGTTTCTAGCATTGAATGACCATAATGGAAATTCTACTTGAAAACTTGGTTTGTCATAATCACCTGCAATTGAGTTTATGGTTAATCCACAGGTATGGATTCCCTTTTTTCAAATCTTCATTAGACCATAAGCATACTCATTAGCACCCAGAAAAAGTTCATTGGAAATGCCCTTAATAGCAATTTACATAAGGAAGTCAGAACAGCATAATATATTTTTTTAATGTATTCATTTATTTACTTATTAGTACCACTGTGGATTTATTAAGATGGTCTGTGGTAAAGATGACTACACATTCTTTTCTACTACTTCTGAAAGGTGGTGTTTAATTCCCTTACCCTGCATCTGAGCTGGCCTCAGTGAATTGTCTGGCCAATAGAATATTGCAGGAATGTTTTGAGATTTCTAAGGCTAAGTTGAAAGCCTCGCTGCTTCCATCTGGGCCTCTTGGAACACCTGCTGATTGAAATCACTTGCCAGTTTGTGAGGAAGCACATGCAGACCCATGGAGAGGCTCATCTGAGGCACCCAGATTACATCCTCACTGAGCTACCAGCTGACAGCCAATACCAATTTGCCAGCCATCTGAGTGAGCCACCTTGGAAGTGAATCCTCCAACTTCACTCCACCCATCCTAGTGATGCTACATCAAGCAGAAAAGCCATTCGTGTCTAGATCTGCAAAAACTGCAGATTCGCAAGCGAAATTAATGATTGCTGTCATTTTAAGTTGCTAAATTTTAAGATAATTAGTAATACAGCAATAAGTAACCAGAGCAAGGACCATGGCTTAAGTGAAGTTACGCAAATAATAAGGGGTAAAAGAGATTAATTTTTTTACTTATTCAATGTATTGTTATTGATTTTATTATTATTATCCTCCTTAGAGTTCAGTTATTAATGCATATTCTTATAGTCCACCAATACAAGTTTCTGTAAATCTCGAAATTTCTCTAAATTGTTTTCACTGATTGTCATGTCTTAAAGAGAACCCTCCAACAGTTTCCTATCAGAAGTTTCCTTAGGGAACTTCCTCTACCCAGATAATTCTTAGTATTGGGAACTAAGAACATATATCAGTCTGCTCAAAACATTATTCTACATTGGCTGAAAATTAATATGAAATGAGGAAAGTGATGATAAAAAGTGATGATGATGTGAAAGTGATGATGTAAAAAGTGAGAACACTAGTTCCACCAAACTCTTCCGCCCTACCTCAGTGGCTGACAACATCAACTACCCAGTTACTCAGAACCAAAAGGTAGGCATCCTCTATATCACTCACACTTTGATACTCAATTCACCATGGGTTACATCCAAACTATAGCTCATTCTTGCTTATCTCCATCACCTTTGTAACCTCCATGGGTTAAGTCACTATCCTTTCTTACCTGCACAACCACAAAAACAGAATTCCCTTATTCCCTTTTTCTTCAATATAATCCATTCTTAAAGTGAAGCTAGAGTGATTTTTTTTAAAGGAAAATGATACCTAGTGTACACTGCTGAAAATTCTAAAATGAAAACTCTACAGATCTTTGCAAGACCTCATCTCCAGTTATTTTGTCCAGGTATCTATGTTTTGACCATATCATCTTTTTTCTGTCCCTCAGACACTACACACATCTTTTCTTCCTTTTCTACCACAGAGGCTCTTCCTTAATGTCTTGAATACTCTAACCCAGCGGTCCCCAACCTTTTTGGCACCAGGGACCAGTTTCGTGGAAGACAATTTTTCCATGGACTAGGGTGTGGGGGTGGTTTGGGGATGATTCAAGTGCATTATATTTATTGTGCACTTTATTTCTATTATTATTTCATTGTAATATATAATGAACTAATTATACAACTCTCCATAATGCTGACATGAGGTGAAGCTTAGGAGGTAATGGGAGCGATGGGATGGGGAGCAGCTGTAAATATTGATGAAGCTTCGCTCACTCGCCTGTCACTCGCCTCCTGCTGTGCGGCCCGGTTCCTAACAGACCATAGACCGCTACAGGTCCATGGTCTGGGAGTTGGGGACCCCTGTTCTAACCTGGATCTTCAAGTAGCAGACTTGTTTCTTACATCTCAGATTTCAATCCAAGTAACCCTGACCATGAGGCAATATAAAGCTATTTCCCTCCTTCAGTATCATTCAATATTAGTTTCTTAATAAAACTAACCACAGTCTGAAATTACTTTGTTGATTTGTAATTTATTGAATATTCACCCTCTTCACTCAGTACACAATGCTGCAAGAATGGAGAATATGCTCTTTGCTGTCCCAGAGCTGAGAAATGTCCTGGTTCATGGTAGGTTCTGATACATATCTATTAGATGAACAAATGAATAATTCTTATATTTGTTTCTATGTGTCTCAAAGGACTTTGAACCCTACAATGGGCATAATGCCATAAATCTTCATTTAAATTTTGAGGAAATATAATGTTAGAAATCTTTATTTACCTTTTGTAAATGGCATAGAAACACTAAATGATTTTTTACTAAGTTCCTGTTTGGCAAAGGTAAGGACAAAAAGTGAGCCAGTCTCTCAACTTTGAACTCGCTATAATTTCCTATTGTTTTTATTGCTGTTTTTCCACTCAGATGTGTTCATTTGGATAGAAAGTCTCAAATGGTTTTTTAGAAAGTACCTCAAAAACTGTAAACCCCATAACAAAGAAGAAAGGAAAAGAAATCTTATATATGAGAAGTTATGTCAGTCTTCTTTTATAGCAGCCATGTGCATTTGGGAAGAAATAATTTTGAAATAATTAACTTTTAAATTATCAACAAATGTTTCACAAAGAAACATCATGTATTTAGCCAATTTCCTTCATTTAATACATGGTAAGAAATTGTGAAACATTAAATAAACTTTTTGAGGGAAATTAAAAAAAAATTTGAGTCCTATTAGATTGAAATACTAAATTCTTAAAAAAGCCATAGTGAAAATTTCAGTGCTGAAGGATGTTGAAAATCTTCACTAAGTCACTAATCAACAGATGTTTTATTTGATGTGTAAATTTGTTCTAAATATTTTTTTATTTCTAAAAAATTAAATTAATAGAACTCTACTACTTCATCCCTCTCAAAAGCATAAATAAGTACAGCAAGGAACTTGAGGAAAAACTTTCAGCAGTAGTTTATAACATTTGTACTTAATGACAGAAAATTATTTCAGTAAGTTTATTTATTGAATTTCCTGTGTTTAGAGCAAGTCATAAGGTGATTCCACCTTCTTTTTTAAATAAATCAGGGTACTGCTTATCGTAAAAAATGAATTGGCTAATAGTAATAATAAGAAAGAAAATCAGAGTTATAGCTAACAATGATTAAATGTTTACCATGTATCATGCACTACTAAATTATTTTCATTAATTTTGATAATTAGATAAATTAATTTAATCCTTATAATAACCTGACAGAGTATAAACTACTTTTATACCCAGACAGTAGTGCTAAGAGACGTTAAATAACTTTCCTTACCTAAGTCATATAGCCATTGTGTTGAAACCAGCATTCAGACTAAGGTGGTCTGAATCCCGAGCAGAAGGTCCTGATTATTATGCTGTGCTGCCTCCCGATGGAAGTTTTAGGTTCTCAGCACATGTAGGTTTATCCAGTATAGCCCATTTGATCTTTGGACTTAGGCACAAATGTATACCAGTTCTGCCACATACTATTTTTTTTTAATCATTTTGAAATCCTCTAGTTTTTCTGAGCTTTATATTTCTGTCTTCAGTAAAAAATGATCTTTCCCGCCTCTCAAGAGTCATTATAAGAAATGAAATATTTTTACACAATAAGAAGTGTCCAGCACTGTGCTTGACATGAGCTTGGTGATTAATAAATGTCAATTTCCATTCCTTACTTTTTAATATGACAAGGAATATTTATAGAAGTTAGACTCTATGACACAGTCATCATACATGATTTCAAGGTCTAGAGGGGCCAATAAACGTTGTTTATTAAAATAGAACTGACTTCCTAAATAATCTGAATGCTCTTTTGACTGAGATAAGAAACTGTCACTAATAAAGGAATGCACCCAAGGTTGTCTCATAGGTTTTACTCTGAGATATCATTCACAGAAAGCTGAAAAATGTTTAACCTATATTTGGAAGTGAGTTCAAGGTTGTAATAAATTATGATTGATAGCAGTTCTGGGTTAATGATAGTGGTGTCTGTTCAGAATCTCAACAGAAAATCATGCAGTAGACCTGCATGGACATAAAGAAATAATAAGACTACTGAAAACGGCTGCGCTGGTGTGTCCAGCAGAAGAACACCCAGTATACCGGGTGAGTGGGGATCGAAACTTAGCCAATATTCCATGTGCCAAGCATTCCAGTTAAGCACTAGAAATACAGAACAACAATACCAGTGAATCAGTGAATGCTCAAATACATCCTCTCCATTCCCTGAACAAAATCACAGGGTGCCAGGGACCCAAGTTTTCAGGACTTTGTGTGTTTTTACACTTAGATATAGTTGCACAAATATGTATTTTAGATAAAATTATTTTCTGCTTAATACACTACTAATTAATACATAATATAGAAAATTAAGGAAAGATAATTATAATTTTGATATGTCTTTCTTGATATGGGGTGTGCTGATATGCATATAACTTTTCCCCCAGAAATAAGGTTCATATCATACATGCCATCTTATAAACTTATTTTGTCAATTAATAATATTTTTCATTATTTCAAGTGTTATTAAATATTATTTTCAACATGTTTTAATGTTTGAAAAGCACAGATATTTTATATCGTAACTTATTTTTATAGTTTATCATTTGATTTTTCTCTTACATAGTTATTGTGCTAACATCTTTCTTTGAATTATTTGATCTTTGCATAAAAAGCTCAGGATTAAATAATTAGCTCATGAATATAGACATTTTACGTTTTTCTTTGTTTGGTTTAAATATATTGCCGCATTTTTCCTTAGAAATATTGTGCTCTTTTACATAGTCAATAGGCACATATTAGAATGTCATTCCACCACAGCCTCATAAAACCTTGACATATTATTTTTTATCTTCAGAAACTGGACAAATGCTATCTTATTATAATTTTAATTATATATTATTTCTCCAGAAAGAACCATTTGCTTACCTGCTTTTGCAAATTACCTAATCATAAATTGTAACTATCCTTCTGTTGGGTTATTCATTTTTTCTTAAAGTTTTAAAAGTGTTCTTTAAATTTTTTTTTTCTGGAAAAAACATTGAAATAAAGAAAATCTCAGTTACAGCTCAAAGTATTTTTATAAGTTAAACACATTAATATGACCATAACACAGATGAACATATGGAACGTTACCAACACTTCAGAAGTCTCTCTTTGCCTTCTGCCATTCATTTATGCCCCCAAAGGTAACCACTATTCTGATTTCTACTACCATAAAAGGTTTTGGTATGTTTTTGAACTTTGTGTAATTGAAATTATAGCGTCTGGCTTTTTTTTAATCCATACTTTTTAGGATTTATCCAAGATTTTGCTAGTAGCACGAATTATTTTTTCTTTTTATCACCATGTGTAGAAGCATGAGTTCACCACTCTTACTTATTTTATGAACTGGCCACAATATATTTATATATTTTACTGTTTATGGACATTTAAGTTGTTTCCAATTTTTGCTTGTCTTAAATTAAGTGGCTATAAATATTCTTGTATATATCTTTGGGAGCACATACTTATCTATTTCTGTTGTGTGTATACATAGGGGAGGAATTACTGGTTCACAGGATTTGCTTATTTTCAGCTTTAATAGATACTGACAGTGTTTGCAAGTGGTTGTACCCATTTACACTTCTAGTAGGAGTGTATGAGAGTTCTTGTTGCCCTACCTCCTCATCAACACTGCCTCCTCACCAACAAATAGTCATCTGGTACATATTTGTAATTTATTGTAGTTTAACTAGGCATTTCCCTGATGACTAATGATGTTAAACAATATGTTCACTATCCAGAAGGATATGCTCTTTACAAAGGTAATATTCAAATCTTTTGCCTATATTTCTATTAGATTTTCAGCCTTTTCCACGTAGATTTGTGAATTCTTTATAAAATCTTAATATTAGCGTGCATTGCAAATATCTCCTCCCACATTCAGTTCTTTCATGGTTATACTGGTTTACTTTTGAAGAACCAGTAATTTTTGATGCTATACTGGACATTAAGGACAGGGTATATTTTTGCAAAATATTATTTACTTCATCCAGGGTTTCCAAATTTATTTGAACAGTATTTAACAAATTATCATCTTATAATTATTTCTGACGTGTCCCTTTATCCTGATTATTTAGGCATTTCTATTTTTAATTATGTGCTTTTTATACTCACCTTTTTTCTTGATTAAGAAAAAAGGTTATAGATTGTTATAGATTTACTATTTTATTATTTTGTATTTATTAATTTTTTAAATTATTCATTTATTTCCTCTTCCATCTTTATTAATACTTTTTCCACCTTTCCTTATATTTATCTCAGCCATATTTTTCTATCATTTTTCATTGAATGCTTAAGTCTGTTATTTTAAATATTTATTATTTAGAAAATGAAAGTGTTTAGGGCATATATCTTCATCTGAGAACTTCTTTAACTGGGTGCCTAGGAACTGATACGTTGTGTTTTTATTATACTTCTTTCTAGACAGTATGCAAATTAGGTATTGATTTTCACTCTGCCAACAGGAATTTTTAAAAAGAGAGCTTTGGATGTTTTTGTTTGGATTTTTTGTAAATTCAAGGTGATTGATATTACTAATTTTTAACACCCTTTATTTTTTAGAGCAGTTTTAGGCGCACAGTGAAATTGAGAGGAAGGTACAGAGATTTTCCAAATAGCCCCTCTCCTCTCCCCGCCCGCCACATGCACAGTCTCCTTTCTTATCAATATTCCCCACCAGGCTGGTATGATTTGTTATAATTGATGAACCCTACACTGACAAATCATTATCATCCAAAGACCATAGTTTACATTAGGGTTCATGTATACTCACTTGTGATTTGATTGCATTATGACCAGAAAATACAGTATGTACTATTTCTGTTTTTTATAGGGTTTCTTGAAGTATAAACAGACCTTATCAGGGTCTGTTTTCATGTTTCATGGGCATGAGAAATGAAAGCACATTGTTTATATTCAGGGCATAAAATATATTTGAAGGTGTGTGCGTGTGTGTTTATGTGTGTGTGAAAAGATCCAAAGTAAAATAAAGAGAATTTTATGTCTCCTTCTCTATTAGTTTACAGTATTCTAAGTGTTATTAATATTCTCAATATTTTCACTTGCTTATGCCTATGTAAACAGTAATAGACTGAGTTTGTTTCCTACAGTTATTTTGTTTATTCCTTTTTGTATTCACGGAAATTTTTGATTTCTGAATTCTGACCCATACAGAAAATTTCTTAATATGTTCCCATTGTAGATTTTTGCAGTTTATCATTGTAAGGTTCTTTGTTTCAGTTTATACTTTTTGTATTAAATTTGACCTCTTAATACTAATATCACTATTGGTTTCTTTTGATTTACATTTACCAAATAGTTTTTTTCTTTAATTTTCAAGTAATTATATAGCATATGGCAGGGGATGGAGCTTTTATTTTTGATCAAATATGAGAGCATTCACTCTTTCAAAACAACTGAATCTCATTTACAAATATTGATATGTCAAATATTTTTGTGTTTAGATAAATCTTACATAGTAATATATTTGCTTCCAGTGCTTCTTTCTTTTTCCTATTTTGCTCAGTAACCTTCTGGGTCATGTTCCTACTATGACATGTTTCTACTTTTCAAGTTCTTCCCTTGATTTGATTAATATTACTGCATTTTACAATTATTCTTTACACTTTTTGGTTTTTGACTATTCCTCCTTTCACTGAAAATGATTTTTTGTTGTTGAATTCTTTTATTGTTTAATTTGTTTGTTTATAGGGTAAGAGCTAAGAATTGGGGTAGGAATACCTTTACAGGACTGATTTTTAATGGAAATTACATTGCCTGTTTTAAATAAATTGTGAAGTTTTTATCTTGGTTCCAACTGAACCACTGGCTTGTAGTGAGTGGTGTAGAGTACAATTCTACCCATCAGGTGGCCATACCCAATGTATATTGTTATGACTAGGGAAAAAACAAAAAGTAGTCTGTTAATTATGAACTGACAAACACATGTTAATTAATGAAATCATTTATACAAAAGATATATAAGAAGCATAAATAAGGACCATTGCATTCAGGAGAAATTACAAAAATCATAGATATTTTGTAATTAATAAATGACTGATCTGTGTCTCTAACTCCATTCCTTTTAGCAGAGTGTCATCAGAATGAGGGGTTTGTTTCAGAAGACTATTCTATCCTGACTCTGCTTTTTGATTGACTTTGTAATTGCTACTGAAATACTTTCCTATGCGTTGGCTGCCGTATCTGTAAAACTGAATATTGATGATATTGTTCATATTAGTTTGTGTGGGTACTTTTGGAAATGCTTTGTAAAGTTTTATTCAAGTAACTATTATTTGAATTAATATAACTTCTGGAAAAATACGAACAAGAAAAGCAAGCCAATATTCAATAACAACAAAAAATAAACTTGTATTATTTAAGTTAGTAATACAGCAGAGGTCATAAAAATACCCATGGCATATAATTCAAGTGGTGTGTTCTAGTACACTGCCCATAGTCACTCTTAACTTGTATTCTAATGACCTCATCTCCTCCCACTAGTATGTTTTCTTAGTCCACCTGCTAAACTGTTGCGCATATTTGTTCTTGGTTGTTCATCAGTTTAACCAATCCGCAGAGAATATGAAAAATTTTCAGTGATGATTAACCTCACTCCTCTATAGATATTATCAAGGACATTATGCTTATCATTATTATTTTTTAAATTCTTATGTTAAATGTATTACTAATCCTCCTTTCTCCAGATGACAAAAGCAAAGCTGGGTGATTATTTAACAACCAAGCACCACCAGCTGGTACTACAGGCTGGTGGAAGTTACCATGTGTTACCACTTCATCCTACCATAAATCCTTAAAAATGAGAATGTGAAAAGCAAATTGAGCTCATTAATGCCTTTGGATATGAACCATAGAGAAACATCAACATTTAAATGCTATAACCAACCATCAAGGAGATGGGGTGGGAAATGAAGGATATCAAGAAAAATTGATATACATTAATTAATTTAGCTACTTATATGGCTTTCATCCTAAGTGTCCTCTGAAAGTGTCAAGATGCCAGACTTAGAATTTAAATGCAAACAATGCATCCTTATTAATGTCAAAAAAGATTAGTCCGATTATAAAGATACAGAAGCAATGAAAAAAATTATACAACAGAGAGTGAGCAGTGTGCATTAAAAAGCTTATTTTGGTCTTTTTATATTTATGTCACTGCTTTATTGCTGATACTAGAACAATTCTGCTTTATATGGACCAGTGAGTAGTTTCTTTTCTTTCATTAATTCTAAAGCGTAGGCTCTATTAACTCATAAACTACTCCATTGACTCACCTCTTCTCAATACTCAGGAAGAAGTTAGGCTAATTTTAGATTTGACACTTTAAACCATTATTCACTTATAGAATAAAAACCTCCTACAGTATAAAACAAAAATGTAACAAAAATGTTTTACATAAGTTTTAATTTTGAAAAACAATATAAACAGGCATTTTTGTATTATTCAATATATTTTATTGAATCAGTTATTTTGAGTTATAGATGAATTATAAATTCCACTTTGCTGACAAGATTAAATAAGGTCAGATCTGAGACAAATGTGAAGGGCTAATCGGATAGTAACTTTCCTACTGCTTGTCCCCCTATTACTCCCTCCTGTAGTAAACTAGAACTGTTTTCTTAGCTCTGACTTAGGGAACTGACACCCCTTCTATGAAGCTCTCTTTTGGATTATTGTGACCTCTGTACTGCTCTGAGCAGTAAGAAAAAGGGTCTAGTCACTCTAACTAGGTGTGGCTGCTCTCATTTTCCCTCTTCTACTCTGCTCCTCCAAGCCACTGGGAATTTGGGAGGCAATAGCATAAAGCATGAATAGATGCTCCCTTCATCCTTTGTGCCCTTTGGAGGGAGGTCACACTGCCTTTGAGAACCCTCTGACAGGGTTTTGGGCAAATGAACAGTTTTAACACTCAGCTGGCTCCTTGCACATAACTTTATGTTGTAATACTTTATTTTGATGGCCATAATTAGAAAGAAATAGAAAATATTCTGGTATGGTGTGATAGCCTCTAACTGAGAAAGAAGGTGAAAGGGCAAAAGAAGATCCAGACTGGTGTCATAAAGGAACAGAAAACTGAAGGCTTCTATGGCCAGTTCGACCTCACGTAGATGCTGTGAGTGGTGTGGAGTGGTGTGGAACATTGACTATCATGAATGTATAATTTAAATTTTTAGCACTCTTTAGCAATTTAAATTATCGTCTGTATATGTCAAGTCTACTGGAATTCATTTTGTTTCTGAATGTTAAAAACAGAAAGTAGATAATTTTATCATTCTAAATGAGATAAAAATAGACAATTTTTAAGTGAAATTCTTTGTAAACATTCACTTATCAGTTGTTTGTCTGAAGCTCAGATAATCATTTTTCCCCATATATGTTTTTAAAGTCTGACTATATTTCCAAACCATCTTTAAG
This sequence comes from Delphinapterus leucas, assembly GCF_059928025.1. Classification (NCBI taxonomy): domain Eukaryota; kingdom Metazoa; phylum Chordata; class Mammalia; order Artiodactyla; family Monodontidae; genus Delphinapterus; species Delphinapterus leucas. The sequence continues at coordinate 33,949,817 of NC_143140.1, forward strand.
GGCCTTTCTAGTATCCTGTCACTTCACCGTTCTACTCCTCATTTCAAGGACCATTTGACAATTTTCCCTTTACAGGTCCCTGTTTGTAGTTTTGGTCCTGTCCCAAATTAGATCCAGTGTTAGCACCTGGGCTTTTTTTCTTGTGCTTCTCCAAAACCACTGACCTTAGAAACTTAGTTCTCATGATTGAGTCTTTTCTTTGTTCCTTTTGCTAAGCCACAGTTTTGATAACATTACTCCAGTTCTTTAATACTAGATCTCTACATGATGCCTTGCTATCAACCTTTCCCAATAATAAGAGTAACATTTATGTAATACTGCTGTAAGCCATTTTTATATATCATCTTCTGTAACTATTATTATAATCCTCTATTGCTGGGACAGTTTAAGAAACTGAAGCACAGAGTAATTAAATAATTTTCCATGATCACAGAACTAAACACTCAGAAGAGCTGGAATTTGAATCTAGGCAGCCCAGGTCTTCAGTATACGTCGGGAGAGCACTCTGTTAATTGCCTAGTCTCCTTGGTTCATCACATAACTTTCTTCTAACCTCATTTCCATGTCAGCCTCTCTGTCCCTGGTCCCACTGGAAAACCTACCCATTACCTTTTCTAGAACTCCCTGACATGTCTATAGCTATACTATCAGTATTGTCACCTCACTATATACATTTGACGCAAGTCAATCCCCTTCTCTTCAATTTGGCTTAGGAAATACACTGCAAATAGATAGATAAAAAATGCCTTGCCCTCCATGAGTGTACTAGTGGTAGAAACTGTTCAGGAAACAAAAATACCAGAGTGTGATTAAGAATAAGATTTAAAACACTAGAAACAAAAAGATTAAAGCACTAGAAATAAACTAGTAGAGTTAGTAGCACGTTGAAATTACTTAAACAAGAGCATTGGTGGCTCAACAACTGGAGTGGAGTTGGAGGAGGAGGGGAGTAAGAACTTGAAAGTTTAATCCACAGGATTTAATGGTCAATATATATTGTTGATTTAAATTCTCTAATTTGAGCAGAGTTGTTTGGGTGTTACAGTAGAAGTGTGGTAGGGGTTAGAAAATGAGTTTAATTTAGAAGCTATTTAATCTGATATAACAGGTTTGGAGTGAAAGCAAGTGAAGTGTGAAAGGGCACATGAGATAGGGAGTGGAGGAGGGAGAGGAAGGGGGAGGGAGGGAGAGAGGGAGGGAGGGAGAGAGAGAGAGAGAGAGAGAGAACTGAGCTTGAGATATACAGATTTCACCTTACTTCTTGACTTCTTACTACTGAGTCTGCTTGCCAACACTTGTCCCACAAAGACAGATTCATTTAGTGGCTGGGCAGGTGTATGCACCTTCTGTTCTGACCTACACCCCTGGCTAACCCGCTGTTCCTTTGACACCGGCAGACAAAACTAACTTAAGTAAAAACTTAGCCTACTACAAAATGAATCGAGCTATACAATGAAATGACCTTGTTCTGCATTTTATCTATGGAGATAAAGAATAATAGTTATTTATTGAACACTTCCCATGTTCAAACAGAATATTATCAGATTCTAACATGTTATTTCACTGACTACTACAGGACCCTATGAGGTACGTAATATTATTATGCTTATTTGCAGATAAGTTATTGAAGCTTAGAGTTTAAATCCATTACCCTAAACAATTGGTGAATGATAGAGCTATTTCTCTAATCCAGCTCTGTTTGATTTCAAAGCCCAAGTGTTTAAACATTATCCTAAATGGCTTCTCCAAATTCTTCCTGATTCCAGTTGGATAACGCAAGATCACCTCTCTGTAGTCTACATTATGATAAAATTAAAACTCTACAAAATTTAATTCTAGAACTTTCATGTGTGGCTTGTGCAGAAAGCTTAGCTTAGCTTTAGCTCACTCTCTGAGACATATTAATGCTTCCTATAAGCATTTTTCCACCCTATTCTTGAACAAACTATGCTTTCTATACCCACATCTTTGCTCAAGCAACACATGGAGGTCTTCATATCCAATACTACTATCTTTAAATGTCATCTCTTTGGTGAAGCCTTCCCCACACTATCACCTCCAAAAGATTGTTTAATTCTACATTTTTGCAAGTGAAGCACTTTGTATAGAACTTCATTATCATGTTGTCCTCATTATCTTTTGTGCTTCCATATCTGATTCTCTCCTTAAACGATGCACATTTCAAGAATCTTGTTTTATTCATTTCCATGTCCTCTTCAAACACAGGGTCAGTTATTATGCTGGCACTGAATCCCATTTGGAGAACCAGAAGCTAAAGACGGGCTATTTGCTGAGAAGCTCTGCGATTCCTTTTTACTCCCCTTCTATTAATCTGAGAAATGGCAGTTAGGACCACCCAGTGGGCAGAGATAGGGTGGGAAACGAAATACCCTGGTGGAAGCAGCTTCTAGGGCACGTTGGGACATTGCTCCGGACACAGTACAGTGAAAGAAAAGAAATTCCTATCACTGTGCTGCTTTTTCATCAATTAACCTCTAAGTTATTATACGTGTAGTAAATGACTGTACCAGTTCTTCTCTTGAAAGAAATTTCTAATAGAGAAGAAGATAAAAATGACTTTAAAATACTGGAATATTTGAGGGAAAGGATTACTGTCTGGTAGTGGAGAAATAATACGAATTTAAATAGGAGAGACCAGAAGTACAGTGAGACCACTTTTGCCTTCTTTTTTGAAATAATGCAATCACTGTCTACAATAAAGAACAAGAACTTCAAAATTTTTACAAGCCTCCCTCTGGTTCTGACATATTTTGACAAACATTATGTTCTTAATTATTTGTCAGGGAAGAAAACATTAGGCAATGCACTTGAGATCAAATATTGAAGATAATAAAAAGAAATGCAGAAGGAAAGTAACATTTGGAATGCTTTTAAATAGCATGTAAGATTTGTTCTTTAGGGGGAAAACATTATATGAGATATATACCCTCAATGTTTTAAAGTATTAAATAATTCAAGACAACAAATACTATATAAATTATACAAAGCAATGATTATAAAGTATTCAGTCATAATGCCATTATAGAGGGAAATGGGATGAGAGAAATTAAGAGATGAGTTTTAAATAGCAATGCTAAAAGATGAGACCTAAGTCACAAAATATAAACTATATTTGCCACATTTGGTTCATCTGATCAGACCTAAAGAATGTTCACAGCTCAGAGATATTTTTTAATAAATTAATATAATGAGAAAGAAAAGGAGAGTAGCACCCTGAGGCAACATTAGTTCAACAAGTTGGTAGATCAGGTTAGGCTGGGTGACAGCCCATTGATTAGAATAGTGCTGCCAGGTCAGACTAATTAAAAATGTGTTTGTTTTCTACTAAAAAATGTTTATAATGTAAAACAATCAGCCTACACGCATAATGTTTGCAGTTTACTCTAACTCTGATTCATGAATAGGTAACAAGTTCAAACTGATTCCTCAGATAAGCCAGGTGACCACTTCAGCCAAAGCAAAAGAAATAAAACATAGGAAATATAATTTCCCTCGAGAAAATCCAGGGAGGCAATTGAGAATTAAGAAGCTGCATAAGAGTAGTAGAGTTAGGAAGCAGGATATGGAATTAGGTAACAGGGCACTGAAGGTTGTCTATAATCAATGGTACTGATAAAAATTGATTTACTAAAGACTGGTGGAGGCTGTAAAAGGTGATGTTGCCACCTGAAGTAAGAAGAGTGGGTTATTGTCTTGGTACAAGCTGATCTGGTCATCTCTAAAGATGGTAGTGGAATCCATGTAAATTCTCCTTGTCAGAAGTTTTAGTTGTGCCTTCCAGGTCATTTTAAAACACTCTCAAGGGATACAAGTTTGTATCTCAATTAACAAAATAAAATTCTCACAAAGATGACACAATTTTTTTTAAGCTCAAATCTTATTCTAGGGGTTTCCCTGGTGGCGCAGTGTTAAGAATCCGCCTGCCAATGCAGGTGACACAGGTTCAACCCCTGGCCCGGGAAGATCTCACATGCCCCAGAGCAACTAGGCCCGTGAGCCACAACTACTGAGCCTGTGCTCTAGACCCCAAGAGCCATAACTACTGAGCCCACATGCCACAACTACTGGATCCCGCGCGCCTAGTGCCCGTGCTCCACAACAAGAGAAGCCACCGAAACAACAGAGTAGCCCCTGCTCGCCGAAACTAGAGAAAGCCCACGCACAGCAACAAAGACCAAATGCAGCCAAAAATAAACAAATAAAATAAATTAAGAAAAAAAAAAAAAAGAAAAGGGCTTCCCTGGTGGAGCAGTGGTTGAGAGTCTGCCTACCAATGCAGGGGACACGGGTTCGTGCCCCAGTCCGGGAAGATCCCACATGTCGCGGAGCGTCTGGGCCCGTAAGCTATGGCCGCTAAGCCTGTGCGTCCGGAGCCTGTGCTCCGCAACGGGAGAGGCCACAACAGTGAGAGGCCCACGTACTGCAAAAAAAACAAAAATTCTGTCAACACTAAGAAAGTTCAAATGATTCAAAAAACTTAACTAGAGACCTACTACATTCCCTAGGGAAACTAAGATATTTCTACATGAACTTGAAACAAGTATCTTTTCTTTTAGTTTTGAGCAGTGTTAAACATTTCCCCTAAGGAATTTTAGCAACAGTAAAACATTATTTTTAAATTAACTTTTTCATTAAATGCTTGTTTCCCTTGAAAAGGGAGCAGCTGTTAGTGCTGGCAGACTTTTTTTTCCCCAATCTATGAGTTCAAATCAAAAACAATTTGTTTTGTGAATAATCTCCTGTATGACAATTTGTCTACAGATATGTCACTGCCTGTTTACCCCAGTGTGTGTCAAATGGATTTAGCCCCTTATTTGCAGAGAAGAGAGTAAGGCAGTTTTGACAGCATCCCTGCCTGCAGGCCTGGCACTGCAGCCTCTCCCTCAACTTCCTGTTGCCACTAAGAACCACAGGGAGTGAGAAGCCACACACCGTGCAGAGTGTGGGCTTTGCAGGACTAGGCCAGCTACAAAATTAGAGACCTGTGCTCTCACGGAGAGAGTAGAGAGCTGTTCACACAGAGGCCGATCTTTCTGTATAGCACTTTGATTAAGTCTAGGAAGAACCTTAATAGACTGCCATTTACTAGAAAGGAACCTTTTAAAGACAAGTATTGGGGGGGATGGAGTTTGATTTTTTTTCCTTCTATCAGCTCCCTCTATACTGAACAGCTGATGCTTGCATTAAAGGAAGATCAAATAAAAGCCTTACTCAGCATTTTCCAGGAAGGAAAAAAATTGTCAGCTTTAGCTTACTTACATATCAGTATATCCTTCTGTATGTCAGCTTATATCACCCTGTGTGATGTATGATTCACCCTGTGTGTTTAGTATTATAATGAGCAAGCCTCCTTCCCATCCCTGGGTACAGTTCACTCCTTTTACATAAGCACTTGTGGTATGAGCATACATTCGCAAGACTGACCTGAGCTTGTGAACCCAAGAACCACACTAGGTTGTTTCTATGGTCTTGGATTACTTAGATAGATCCTGACATTGCTATTTTGGGACAAGTGATGAATGTTCCTTTTCATAGTACTCAGCAACAACATTAGTGTTATGATAACTGAATTACTAATCTTTATTTCTTTTCCAAATGTTTGTTCTTCTATATTATTTTTTTCAAAACCAAGATGTAGGAAGGAAATGGCAAGCCCAATAAGAAATGATTTAAAGGGCAAAACTTAGTGTAGGGCATGTGTCTACTTACTACATGAATATATATTATAGATCCCTATTTATTAATGGCTTCAGATGTAATTTGAAACTAAATTTTAAGACTAAGGGCAATTGAAAGATATTTATCTCAAGCCTCAAGTATCATGAAGGCAAAATTCTGAGCAAAAATGCCAATGTCACTTATTTTACACTGATACCTCTTATATTTTACAAAGGGACAGGGGTTGGAGCAAGTCCACACTACTTCCTTCTTTAAATGTACTTGTGAAACTAAAAGTTTTACACTATACACAGAATTTTTCATGAAGGAGAAGTCCTATCTACCTACCTAGACTGGTTTCTGTTCAGATGCCATCATCATAGGAAAATAATAATATATTAATAGAAGGGCCTCAATTAGGAAAAAAGAGTATCCCTCTATCTCAGCTATAATGACTGCCCTAAAACACCTTAAAAACAAATGTGTTGTGTGGAGAGGGTAAAAGCATCTTCTTCTTTTTTTTTTTTTTACATGTAGAAAAATACTTATTGAAGATATAGAGACTATTAGATAAATACTTAGAAAAATCAGATAAAACTTTGAGATAACATTTGAAAAAATGATTCCCTTTTAATTCTATGTACCGGGAAAGAGAATTGTATAAAGCAATAGAAATGCATAGTAAACTTTTGGAAAAAATAAGCAAAAAGTGAGGTAGAGGGAAGCATAAAATTTCACATATTAACAGCGAGGCCAGGGATATATGGATAAAGATGATGGGTTGAACATACCCATTAATTTTTGCTTTGGACTAAAAGGAGAGAAAAGGATTTTCAAAGAGTCATAAACCTACAAGGATAAAGAAAACAGTGAAAGATAAAATAGCAACTAAGTTTTTGGAATCTGGAATGATGAAAGATGCATGTGACTGACAGCATATCAAAGAGAGCTGAATCCTATGCTGGTAGTGGGGAAAGTTGAGTAATACAATTTACACAACAGAACCACAAAAAGATGCAGAGATTGGCCACACTGGATGCTTCCTAAAATGGGGAAAAAGGCAGAGAGAAAACAAGAGAATTTTATGAAAGAATGTTGAAGAAGCAGTAAGAATCCCTCTCTGTCCACCCATCCAGCTCTGTGAATGCCTGTGCTGCTGGACACTCTAAGGCACAGCCCAGACGCTCCCTTATGAATGACCTGTGACCCCACTGCTGTGACAGCTGCCTCAGACAGATTTCAGTGTAAATCCCCTCGAGGATACCTCAGTTTACAGAAGGCCATCTAATCCAAGGTCTCATCCCTACTTGGGGTGGCCAACATCTGAAGACTAACCAACACGAGAGAGGTTCAGACCAGATAAAGGCCTAAGTATTTAAGCCCAAGTAGGGACAACTTTGAAGAGCTGTTCTCATTCCAGAGTTCTCTGTAGGGTCAGTCAAGTGTTTTGGGGACTACATCGCAGCTTGATGTTTCCCCCTATACGAATATAATTTCTTCACTTTCTGTTTACAGGTATTGAACCTGTGGAGCGGCCTTTAAAAACATCCTACACACAAATCCGATCTTAGAGCCTCCTTCCCCAACATCAAACCTACAACAATGACTCTTCCTAATCTCCAAAGAATACTAGCGACTTATTCTTAAGAGTCTGTAAAAGCAAAGGGCCTTTTCTTGAAAGGGGAAGAATAATAGGGAGAGTTGAGGGCAAGGAATTCTATACTTAATAAAAGTCAAATAAGTGAATATTTATACGCAAAGACAGGAGAGATACAAGCCTTCCTTCAAAGATTACCCTTAGGGTAGTCAGGTAAAGCCTTCTCTGGAGAATCTGAAAAGCCTAACAGGAAAGACATAAATACGCCTATGTTAATATTAGATTGCCCAACCAGAGCACCTTACAGTAAAGCCCAAAGATGAGTGTTATGAAGCAAAGAGCTTATAATTAGCTCTTTCAAAGATTTAGAAGAATATCAGAGATATACAAGTCTATATAGAAACCTTCTAACATGATAAATACCAGGATGGAGATATATTAAATCAAACTGGAGAAATCAGAAACTAAGAATTAGGAAAATAAAATCATTAATATTCTCAGAAAGAAAAGAGAAAGTATTATATATATATGTATATATATATGTGTATATGTGTGTGTGTATATATATATATATATATATATATATATAAAGATCAGGAAGCTATAAAAAAGAAAACATAAAGAAAGAGATTCTGGAAATTTTAAAAAAATGTTAGCCTGAAAGAAAAACTCATGAAAAGTTAAAGAAGAGCTGAGGCTACTTTTCTGAAAATACATCAGAAAGGCAAAGATATGGAAAATAAGATAGAAGTTTTAAGAAATTAAATTCCAACATACAAATTCATGAAATTCCAAAAAAATGGAAGTGAGAAAAAAGAGGAAATTATTAATAAAGTATTCAAGAAAAACTTTCAGGTTCCAAATTAAAAGATCCAACAGAGTGCCAGCAAAGTAGATGAAAACAGACCCAAGCCAACGTGTGTTATTATAAAGAAGAAAAGCGGAAGTCTATAATGTCCTTGGAATGGGATGGAGTACAGTATATAAAGAATGAATTTCTCAGAGCAACCTTGGAAGCTTGGAGACAGTGGAGCAATAAAACATGATAACGCCAATGAGATAAAATCAGCAAAATTTCACTAGACACATGACCAATTCCTTCAATAAATCAATGCTATAAGGGTGGGGATAGCAGGAGCATTGTTAGCTATCAAAAGAAACTTAGAAGACAGTACCAACAAAATACAAAATATGGATCATGTGTACCTTCTTTGCTTGGATGTTTATTCTCACCAGCCAACTTAAAAAAATATATATAGTGGGAAGACTAAACGTGACCTAGTTATTAAATATATATTAAAGAAATGTTTAATTTGCTGGTTTTATGTTGTTATTGTGGTTTTAGTTTTAAAAATAGCCCTTATCTGGTATAGATACATACTGAAATATCTATAATTGACATTGTAATGTGGGGAATTTGCTTTAAATTTTCCTATCAGAAAGCAAGTTTATTTAAAGAAATAATGGTGATATCATTAAATTGCTAGAAACCCAGAATCTCAGACTCAGGTAAATGGGCAGGCACCTAAGAAGGTTATGTGTTTGGAACTGCTGTCCAATCACACCCCAGATCTTTCCCAGAGAGGACACTGCTATAATGGCCACTGGACACTAGCATCTCCAGGTCTTCCTCCAGCATAGCTGGTGCTGATACTAGCTGTCCTCACTAACCCTGCTGTTTTAAGATGTGCTTGGTATCACAATGCAGCCCAGGCCCTGGTTCTTGTGTCATTAGCCTCAATTCAAAATGATAGTGACTGATGGGCCAAGCATGGGTTACACACCTATACACTGGCTGCAAAGAAGTCTGATAAAGCCTTCCACCAAGATTGATAAAAAAGACATAAAATGAATTCAAGAAGTTTTTAAATATTGGGCAACCAAAACATATACACATTTGTATGCTAAGTTTTTTCCAACTAATGTGTAAAAAGCACATATCTTTTTTAATTGTAAGATTCAAGATCTTACAATCAGTAATGATTTAGGTCTATCAGTGCCAACTTTCTCAGTAAAGGGAGGATAATTTTGAAAAAAAAAAAGATGTCTTCTTAGTGTCTCAAAGTATATTTCACATTAGGTACTGTTAAGTGAGTGTCAGGAGTAAAGACAGTAGAATAACTAAGATGATACTTTTCTAATAAATAACATATCCATGCTTATCCAGCACTGTAAATATTCTCTCCCTCACTGGTAAGAGCATTTGCTTCAGGTATTTGTAGGCTAAACAGTGGACAAAAGATTAAAAGAGATGTATAATATACCATGCGTATTCAGTTAAACACTAAATCAACTATCTGAGAACTGTATACTGCATCAAATTCTGCAGGCTGACCTGAGGTTAGGAAGCTGACAGCTTGCCCCCTACAGAGCCAAGTTACCTTAGGTAAGAAACATACACTTTCATGAGAGTTCATAAGAAACATATACGTATGAGAGTTTCAGCTCTTGTAGGTCCTCAAAGTATTATATTTTTTAAAACTATTAGAATAACTAAGAGATTCAAGTCCGTAAAGATTAAATAAATTACATGAAGGTTTTCATGCACTGCCAGGTACTACAGCTACTTCAGAATATAACTCCCAATTTGTCAATTCCATGCAAACCCTGGGCTCTTTCCTTGCAATAGGAGCCACGAAGGAATTTTCAAATTTTCTTTCTCCTTTAGACTGTGGCTTAAGTTATATCTAGTGGTCACAGTACATAATGTACATATACATTGTTCTGCTTAAGTTTAAATAAGCAATGTTGTGTTCAAATATAAGCATTTATTAATACTTCATGTAGGAAGAAAGGTGTTATAATATAGTACATTAGTGATGTAAAATAGTAATTCATCAAAGACAAAAATACGATTTTCTACTATTCCAAGAAAGTTAGTAACAAAAAATATGTACTTGAAATATCAACTGGCATAAAAATTAAAACTCAATGCTAGAAATTAGCGATTATTTTAGAATTTTTAAAAATAATAGCCAAATTATATTGAATTCTGTAAAAGTCACTTTAATACTTTCAGTATTTCATGTTATATTGGACCTGAACTTATTTTAGATTACTGAATCATGTAAGTTGTAGTTCACTTTTTAGTTTCTGATTTCTATTAGTTTATAAAAGGATTTTACATTTGCATTTAAATAGGAAGGAAACGTGATAAAGATTTCAATTAAAAGGCTGTATGTTTGGGTTAATTCATTTTTAATAGGAACAGTAAATATTTTTCCGTTGATATAGCTCTTACCGCAAGATCAGTTCATCATTCTTTTTTATCTAGTTATGTCAGGTGCTGCTTAATAAAGAACACTATGTCAGCTCCTGCTATTTAAGAGGCATTTCTCATTTCTTCATTGATTTCTGAGAAACCAAAGCAGATTTCTGAATAGTACTTGAGAAGACTGATGACAACAGGTCACTGCACTAGTACAAAAGAGTTTTAACCCAGATATACGCATATGAATATGTATATTAATATGTGTGTTCAAACAAGTGTATACATAGACCTATACGCATATGGAATAGAATTTCATTCTAAAGTCACTGATGCTAGCTTCGATGAGAAGGAAAAAAACACTTATCTTGAAAGTTTGGCTAAGTCTTCAGAGTTCCATGTACTTTATTGGAATAGGCTGTCTTCTCTATAAAATTAATGACCATCCTTTAATTAGTCTTTATATATATTATCTGCTTTTAAAGTGGAGGGAGGTTCTGTAATGATAATACCAATCTTAGTCTGATGCTTTATAAACTTTTTTTACTTCAGTTCTTTGAAATTTGGTCACTTATCTGTTGTTTGGTTTTATGGGTTTTTTGGTTGTTTGGTATGTCCCTAGATTCTAAGTAAATTCAGTTAATCATGTGGGATCTACTTGAAATATTCTTTTTTAAAAAATAATTTATACACATTTACCATGTTCTAAGGTGTTTGTTTTTTATTTTGTTTTGTTTGTAACTACAATAACTTGCAATGTTTGTTTATTTACATAGTGTCTAAGAAAATAGCTTTCTCATTAATTTCAAAAACCCTAAAACTGTACTGGAGATTATTTTTGGGGAGAAGGAATATAGGCATTTAAATAAAGAATTGAAACATTTTATTAGTATATTCTGGCTTCCTGCTAGCAGAACATCGCACTAGTGAGTAAATGGATTAAGTTTCCTGTAATGCCAGCTAGGAGATATCTTGACAGTTGTGTTTTTAATTCTCAGGTGTCTAGTTAAGAAAAACACAAGAGTCCAATTCAACCTTTAAAAATGTTATCTTCTGACTAGAAAGATTACTGCTTTGAGATGCAATGGGATTTTCCACAGCAAACTTAGCAGAGGATTAAGCTTTTCATTACTCTCTGAATGAATGAACAAGTGGTGTAAAAAGAGGATATTTCTAGAGAAAATGTCTGTATAAATTATGATTTATTCCTCTATTTCTACAAAAAAATTCACAAAGAAAGAAGGTGACAGTTGGATTACAGAAAGGTTCATATCATCTCGAGAAACTGCTCCTTACCCCCAAAAAATATTTAGAGGATTTCAAGTGCTAAAATACTTTCTACTTTATCTCAACTTATTTTCAGCTGTTTTATACAATTTTTCTGTTATCATTAGAATCTATTTTCCCCACAGTATGTCTGTATTTTTAGGCAGTCTCTAAATTGACTGCTTCATAGTTGATTTTTTTCCAGCCATAATTAACCACTGATCACAGCTGAATTGATTAGACTGACTGTGGAGTAATTCAAATCAGATAAGATGGTTGAGCTCACCAAACAAACCATGCCATGGTACAGTAATTGCGTTCATATAACTACAACCCAATCCACTGCGGTAAGTTAGACATGTTGGGAACACAAACTCTAAGAGCTTCCCATAATATAGTTTAAAGCTTTAGTTTATTAGAACTTATTTTCTTAGATTTTTAACTCTAATTTAGCTGTCTGAATCATTAAATAGATTTCTGTGCAGAGATAATAAGCTTTAGAAAATGTAAAGATAATTTGAAATTGAAAATGAATGAATCAAATTCAGCATGAACAACTTCAAACATCTTTGTTTAGTGTAGGTAAAAGAAGTGCTCAACTGATGAATCTCCAGGACTTCTCACAAATTCCATTTAATATCTTACTAGTGTCTCTGCAAAGCCAAAAAGTAGTACTTGCTGGAAATTTCCAAATTTAAGAAAACCTGAATCAGAATGTTCTCCATTGTTTCTGCCAGAACCTGAAAGTTCTGAAAGTTCAAGACTTGTTTACACATACATTCACTCGTGCGTGCATGCACACACACGATATTACAAGAGCAAAAGTATGCACTAAATCTAATACTATTTAAAATGTATTATAAATAATCTATATTACAAACAGATCTATGTTCACAATTTGTCATGGAATTCATACAAAGTGTAGCTTTGTTTTTTATTTAAGTTGCATTTCGTGTCTCTCTACATGTGTAAAAGGCCTATGACAACACATTTAACATCTACCATTTTAATGGCTATTTGTAGACACTTCAGATAAATAGCTAATAAACCATCAAGCAAGACTATATTTTGGTGAAAATCAGCAAGTTATTTTTATTTATTTATTTATTTTTGCGGTACGTGGGCCTCTCACTGTTGTGGCCTCTCCTGTTGAGAAGCACAGGCTCCGGACGCGCAAGCCCAGCGGCCATGGCTCACGGGTCCAGCCGCTCCGCGGCATGTGGGATCTTCGCGGACCGGAGCACGAACCCCTGTCCCCTGCATAGGCAGGCGGGCTCTCAACCACTGCGCCACCAGGGAAGCCCTAGCAAGTTATTTAAATGAATGTATTAAACTGGTTATTCTGACAAAAGATAAAAATGAGAAATTGTTCATATAGTTTTATAGTTATTATCCGGAACACCATCAATTTACATCTTTTTACCTTATAATTTTATAATTATTTTAAAATGGCACTGTTTTGGTCAAAAACAATCATAACTTTTCAAGTTGCAATAAATCTACCTGTTTATTTCCTAGCAATCATTACCAATTGAGTATAGCTGGGACATTTTTAAACTATTTAACATAAAAAACAGATTTACTCCTCTAACCTAATGTTAAACCAGCAGCTGCTCAAGTAAATCTACTGTTTAGGGATTCTGTTGGTTTTATCACTAGTAAACATCATTATTATCATAATTATTATCTCTACAATTAGCAATACTGAAGAATCATGCATATCACACAGCATTTTGAAGAAGGGATACTGCTGCTGTACGTGTCAATGATAAATGGCTGGTGGCAAATTACAGATGTTTTCAAGTTCAGTTTAGTAAGAAAATTCCACATTATTTATTACATTAAACAAATAAATATGTAATCTCACTTTTATTACTTTTTATTTTCTCATCTTATTCATTGATTTACTAAAATTTAAAGGCTACGCAAAGAGGCAAATGGTGTAGCAAATATGGAACATCTTTAGTATGTTAAGAGATTTTTTTCTTTTGGAAATTTTTTTTTTCTGCTTTACTAAGAACTACTTCCTCGTTAAATCTTCAATTGAGAGCAAAGGTATTGTCTATATAACTGTAAGAAAATATATTTGAAATGACATTTTTCAGGAACAATTCTATTAATGGTTATAAAACTGTTATTTTTAAGGTTTTCTGAATTTTTACTTGCTAGTTTTCTTTTTTTCAGGCAGAGATTATTCATGTTAAGCACTGATGAATGGAAATTATAAAGAATTAAAGAAAAATATACTTTTAGTAGACTTTTTTGAAGTCTCTGAATGCTTACATGTTGAACAATAATTTTGTTAACTCATAGGAGACATATAATAAAAGTGTCACTTTGATACAGTGAGACATTGACAAAAACCTTGTTAGAATTTGTAGCCTACATTGGGAAAAATTAAAATATTGATAAAATTTAGTTCAAAATTTAAAAATATAAAATTTAATTATATACATTACATACATACACACATATACAAGAAATTAAGTTGGCATTGAGCCCAAATGACTTAATTCCTGAACACTGCTCTATTTTGTGAAATTACAAGTAACAAGCCACATTTTATTAGAGTTTTATAGATTTCAAATGATTTACTTTATAATTCAGAAATTACTACAAATCTATAAAGTTGGTTTGGTCTCTATTTTATACATGATGAAACAGTCCAGAAAGTTAACTGACATTCATACCAAAAGTTATACCATTCAATTAGTGGTGGATTCAAACTCAGATTTTCGAATTCCCAGGTTGTTACTTTAGAAATAATTAAGAATTATCTTATAAAAGTCCATTAAAATCTATAGTGTTTTATTTTTATAAAACTATGTTTATGAATATATATACATATAGAGATATCTAAACACAGTGCTAACTTCTATTACATGATTATAATTCATAATAATGGATAAATTGGTAACAAAGAGTCTAAAATGCAACAAGGGATATAAAGAAAATATGAAAATTGAAGCCAAAATAATTCAAACTAATATGCTTATCATGACTCTGTTGTAATATAATGAAAATTTTCAAAATCATGCTAACAGCCAGTATGACCCTGGTCTTTAGGATTTCAGGGGGATCCTTGACTAAACTTTAAGTAGCATTAGTCAGTCAAAGGTCATTTATATTTAGTTTAACCCTAGTCAAACTATCTCCTAATAGATTTTTTAAATTTCAAAACTCTAATGTTCTCTTAAACTACAGATGTCTTTATGAATAGGATTATGGGGAGGAATATACTCTTGCTGTTTTGAAAGTAGAGTTAAGCACGTGTCTCTGGGACTGATGTAGAAATATCAAACAGAACCACTGATAAACCTCATCCTTTTATAGCAATCTCAATATAATAAATAAGTGTGAAAAAAATTACCTTTAATGCTTATACACAGACCAATGAGGATGCAGTCAGTTTAAACTGATCAGAATTATGTTTCAGGAGTGTCACATACTTTAAAGCACAAAGTTCCACTTTTTTGTTTCACTTAAAAGCATTTGTGTTTATTTCCATTATATTCGAACACTAACGATATGGAATCCTGCTAAATATTCAGAAGGTACAGATTTAAGGCAATGACTGACTTCAGTTTAGCAGATGAAACTTTTTTTAAAAGCTACTCAATTTATATCTGAAACTGACAGCTAGGATAGAGACATAGGAAAAATAAATTGAAGATTACTATGTTGAGGTATTATACAATAAAAAATATAATCATCTAGTGAGAATAAGAAGCCAAAATGAGTTGAAATATGTCTTCTATGTGTGGAAAAATGACTATACTTTATTTACTTAAGATCTATATGTTGTCTTGGCTGCAACCAATATCACTTGCTTTTAGAAATAATGGCCTTTTTGATATTTTATTGTAAAAGTTATGAATCCAGTTTCTTGTACAATATAATGCCTATGGTTCTCCATACATTAAATAAGAAAATTATGCTCTCCTAAAACACAGATTTATAAATGAAATAATAAAATATCAAACATTTTGAATTTACTCCTCTAAGTTAAAAAAAAATGAATCTGCATCTCTAACACATGAATATTTAATATTGATTTAGTTATTAATGCATAATTCTGTATTAATAGTACAGAAAGAGAAATGAAGTAAGCATATTGAAATAGAATAATTAGAAATAAAATTAAAATACTGTCATCCTGCTCCCTATGGATCACCCCACACACCTACTGGGAAGTGCATGACCACCTACTCTGGAGACCCTGGTGTAAAGTAAAAACATGTGTTTCCTAATGTCAAGGTGTAACTCAAAGGGAACCTGGGTCAGGACCAAAGTAGTCTACTCTGAGGAGTAATATCCTAAAGTGATATCAGGGCTCCGAAAAGAAGAGTTAACTCTCCTTCACCCTCTAGAAGGGAAGCGTTGTTGAATTGACTGTTAAGGTGGATACAGTGGGTTCTCTAGTGTCCTATAAACGTAGCCACCATCCCCGATTCCAGTGCTCTCATTCTATGGTCAACAATCCTCTCATTGGTAAGCTTACGCCTGTATAACACACATTTTAATCGTTAGCCTAAAAAATAACAACCACCACTCTTGGGTAAATGTACCACAAAATAAGAATAACTGCATGAGCATAATGATTCCCTTAATATGATATAATAGCTATCAGTTAAAAAGTTAAAATTTCAATTATATATTTGATTTATTTAGCTAAAGAACATAGTCTCTATTAGGTTAGATTCATTTCAAAGTCTTAGCCAAAGCCTGAGTCCCTACTAGGGCACCCTTAGGGTAAATTCCTAATTAAAATAAACATTATAAGATCATAAAGTCATCTCAGATTTCCATTGAGTAGCTCAGTGCATATTTTATGTATGTGTCCTAATCAGTATTTTTGAACTTTAATAAACATTTGATTCTGATTTGGTATTCTGATTTTCTGACAAGATCCCAGATGGCATAAACATTGTTGGACAATGAATCACAGTTTGAGTAACAAAGTCCTAAGCAATGTTTACCAGCAGCTGTTACATCTGGACTATGTAGACAGGTGTACATGCTATGGCATTTTATTATCCAGAAAAGGTAGAAATGGTAGAATTTACATATGGATTAATGTCTCATCATAAAATTGAGAAATTGATTAAGTGTAAACCCCAGTCTCAGTGAAATCTTATTAGAAATTGATCAAATTAATATCTGTAGTAGGGATCAAGAGAAATAAGATGATTTTAATAAGCACCCACTGTAGTATAATATGTCTATGACTTTTTTGTTGTTGTTTAGCTAATTTCAATCATCAGAATAAAAATGATAGGTTAGACCTTCTTTTTGAAAACAGAGAGTACATAAGTTATCAAGGAAAAGAAGAAACTTTGGGCAATTTATAGAATTTTAGCTTCTCTATCACTAGCCTAGCAACTCATCAAAATATTTTAAACAGATTTAATCATTTTACTTCACTAATTGTGTATATTGCTTAGTTTTATTTTCATTTTGAATTATATGAGGATCTCTGCAGCTGTTAGAGACGCATAGCTATTTATAATTAGAATAATATTCAGAAATCAGGAATCATTTATTAACTATCCTCTACAACGGAGGTTGGCAAATTATGGTCCATTGGCCCAATCCAGCCTGCAGGCTGAAATCTGATTTTATAATAAAAGTTTCACTGGGATACAGCCATGCCCATTTATTTACATTTTGTCTATTATTGCTTTCCCACAATGGCGGAGTTGAATCATTACAACAGAGACCATTTGACCTGCAAAACCTAAAATATTTACCTATCTGGCCCTTTACAAAAAAGGTTTGCTGACCTCTGCTCCAAACTCATATAAAACATTATCAAATAATAAAATATATCTATTAACTTATTCTAAAACACTCCCTATGTATGAGAAAACAATCCTAGAGATAATAATATGTGTAATTACAACGGTTATTCAGTGTGAGGTCCTAGTCTAAGTCCCTATGCAAATCTGCGTTTCTTGAGGATTATATCCTGATATTATGTATTTCGTTTTGTTCAGATCATGTTTTTTCTTTCCCTCTTATGAGTCTGCTTAAAAGAAAACTAACAGTTTCAACTACCTGTCACATTAAAAAAAAAGGTGAAGCACTTTAAGTACAAAAGAACATGATTCAATGGGACCACTACAGGTGTCACCCAGGAGAAAATGTATTTTGCGGTAATACAGCATGTTAGTGTTTCATTTGACAGAATAAGCCTATTGGTTGTAGTTTCAAATGGAACTTATTAGCTGAAACTTTGGTGCTAAGATAACAGAAGAGAAAGTCCTTGACTCCAAGAGTTGCTTTCATTTGGTCTGTTATATAATTTGCGCCAAGCTAGAAGGCCTAAAGTAGAAAAGAAATCCATGATGTCTGGAAACTAAGATCTAGACTAACAGGAACCCCTTCAGCAGCCATACACTAAAATTAGCACATAGCACACGTCAGGGATCATGTGGAATTAGTACTATATAATAGCTATTGTAGCTATATTATTTCCTCATATCTTCAATTTCCTTGTGTGTAAAAAGATAAGTCCAAACTAGGGCAGTTATTGGTAGCTCTGTCTATATATTAGAATTTTCTAGAAAGCTTTAAAATAACAGTGATGCCTTGGACCTACTTGCACCTAATTAAATACAAAAAAAGTTTGGGTAGGTTTAAAGGGAGCTAGTGTTTAGAATTATCAGGCTGAATTATAGATGATGTCCAATTTTTCAGAAATGATGCCAAACATATGAAAACACTGCTCCTCTGATTTTTACCTGGGATGCTGAGAGCAAACAATGGCAGGAGTTAAGCCGTAAGAAAAGTCTCAGAGCATACCCACTGTCCTTTGCCTTTGGTTTTAACATAGACAAGAGATTAACACACACATTATGGTTACATCAAATAAAACATTAGGGCAGAGGTTATATGGGCAATTTCACAGACATGCTTGTTCAGCAGAATGAATGTGAATGGGTATTTTTTGTTTTGTTTTGTTTCTACTCAACATTTAAACTAATAGATTTTATTTAAAAAAATTCCAGATCTCCAATTTCTCTTGAAAAATCTACTAACACCAGATCTGAATTTCCACGTGACAAGAGCTGTCAAGATCTGAATAGCGGCTGCTATTGTTTAGAAGGGACATAAACTGTCCAAATCAACAGTTTCCATCATTGTTTTTCACCCTCATGACATTGCAGTGGAGTGTCACTTGCTATTTACTGTCCTCATTCTGATGCTTTTCTTATAGTTTAGAAATAGTATCTGTACCTATGTCTCTGTCAAAAGAGGAAAAACAAAAGACAGACCCACAGACTGCAGATTTCAACAAAAATGTGAATAAACATATTTGTTGTGGCCTATCTTACTCTTGTACATTACTTACAAGTATATGATAGGCATTTGAATTTGTAACTCAGTCTAGGGTGAAAAATGTATTCTTGTTCTTATCTCTTGCTGAGACATTTTCCAATATTTCTTTGCTCTGAGATTAACAGCTTTCCCTAATGACAAATTCAGAACAGTGATGCCCACCAAATGCTTAGGATAGCAAACTCCAAGCTTTCTAAAGACTGTGTATGTGCACGCACTTATGTGTTGAGCATTTGAAACAAGCCTTAAGAAATCACTATGCCTTTACTCAGTCATCTCTCTCAATACCTTGTGTTACCCTTTAAATGATTTGGAAAATGAGGGTCCAAAGAAAAGTAATTAGCTCAAGGTCATGCAGTTATTACCTTAGGTAACTTGGTATAGTACTGTGGGTCATGCCAATTCACATCCTCTTAAATTCTGCTGCCCCCATAATTTAAGAGGCTAAGTGTTTCCCCAAGTTCAAACAGATGGAATAGTCTCAAAATTGATGTGCTATTGCTTGGTATCAATATGTTCAAAATCAATATGTTAAAGTCCATGTATTTACTATTTTACAAGTCAGTAGTTTCCTGGTTACCTTGAGGGGGCTAGGATCACTTCGGAAGACTTGGGATTCATAACCTGCCTTTGAACCTCAATGATACTTTTCCCCTTCTTTTGAGACACTTAACATATGGTATTATATTATCTTCATAATTACTTTGTCTCCCTTCACACAATTTTAAGAGTAAGTTTCTTGAGGACATATTTTTATTATTTTCATAGTGTCTTAAAGAGCACCAAATTTAATTGAATATTTAATCTGCTTAACAACAGTAGTTGGAGTCTGTGAGCTCTCTGAAGGCTACTCAACAGAGTGAAACACTGAAAGCCTTGCATACGAGATGGTGGTGAGAGGACTCTCATTTATAAACTGGCAGGAATCAAGGCCTCCATGTTTGTTTTGTTTTGGTTGTTGCACATTTTTCCTAATTAGACATGAGACTGCCTGAACTACTCCAGGTACTATAGGCTGAGTGGTTTTGATGGGACTATGTAAATTTTGCAGGGATAAGAGCCTAACTAAGATTTGAGCTCAGTAACAGAATGAGAAGAAAGGTCTGGTTACTGACATAGTTTCCAATGGAGCTCACCATGTTTCCTTCACAAGCAGGCAATGAGCAATGGTGAATTTTAAAATTCAGTTACATCTCATTTTTGATAGTTTACAGAATACACTCCTCAGCCTGCTGTATTACAAAGTCTTTATTTACCAGCTATTAGTTGGCTTTAGTCTTCAAACTGCAAGAAAACGAATGTTTCTAGCTCAAGTCTTAAACTCCATACGTAACAGCAAAAGAGCTAGGACATTTATCTTGCCCTGCAGTTATAGAAATAGAATCTAAATGCTGCTCAAAAGATCCTTAGCAAAAGTAAAGTGAAACAATTACCTGATGGAGGTCAGGGTGGGAGAAGACACTATCTGATTATCTTTTCATCCCTAGGTTATAATCAGACTTGGAATTTTGGCTGCAGAATGTGGATGCAGCCTGGCTTTGTGCTATGATCTCTAGCAAGTTTCTGAACACTTGCGATCTGTTCATAAGAATCTTTTCCTGAGGCTCAGAATTAAGAACATCTCAAAAAGGGAAATAGTTGCAAGGTGGTGTCGCTCTTATTTGACTCACTTCTAAACATTTGGTATTATAGCCTATAGGAGTCTACCTTCTAAAGAGCATGCATTCGGGGTTTGCTTTTGTAATCTCAGTTTAGATCCCTCAAGGTCTCAGCATGTTGGCAATCCCCTGCAAGACGGTATCAACAGGGGACAAAATGAAGTAAAGAGGATTGTATCGGACAGAGCTCCTTAAATAAGTTGTTCAATTGACGGGAGAGGCTTTCCCAGGGTGATTAATTTGAATGACCTAAACTAGTTCATGTGGACTTATAAATGACTCTTGCCTCATTATTTTCCTGAAGAATAGTCAGAAATGAATTCTGGAGAAAGACGTATTTTGTAAAAGTTTAAACATTTGAAGTTCTATGTTATGGAATAATTTTACCTAAAGGCAGTTGTTTTCAAAATTAAGGGCACAGGAGAATATCCAGTGTGCTTCTTCTATCATGCTGATTTCCTGCATCCAACCATGGAGATTCTGATTTTGTAGTTTCTGGGTTGCAGCCTGGGAAATTGGATTTTTAACAAGCCCTTCAGGTATTCATGATACAGATAACTTAGGGTTACGAAATTTAAAAGGAAATTTCAAGAAATGATGGAAATGTGGTCTCTAATTGAGCCTTTCCCCTACTTACCTTCATAGGCTAACCTTTGATCACAGAGTTGAAACAGATATTACTTTAGCTAGAGAACCAGAAGAACGTCAGCTAACATTCTTACAGAAAAATGAAAGAACTAGAGATCCTTGGTTGGAAGTTGCCTTGGAAAGTAGCCTTCACATAGCTAAAGGGAAAATTACCAAACTATTTGCTTGTGTCACTATCCATGATTTGTTCCAGGCATTGTTTTCAAGCAAGTATACATTTTTTCTTACTCTATTAAAAAAACAATTACCTGTTAAACTGCTCTCTCAATCACACTTTAGGAGGCATGTAAACTTATTTGTAATTAAAAGTACTGATATTAAAAAGTCTAAATCACACTTAGATTTAGGTTTAGTGGTAAATCATAGATATATGTTCAGTTTGTCTTTCTCAAAGTTTGCATTTCTGATCCTAGCTAAGATTCTTAGACATTTGTAGTATGCTTACAGAAAATAAATCATGAATAAAGTATAATACCTTGAAATTAATTTTAATAAGGAAGGCCTTCTAAATCCTACTGTATATGCCATATAGATTTCCAAGTTTTTTACATTATTTATTTTGGACTTCAATGACTAACATTTTTCTCTTCCTGACTCCGTTGATACTGTCTCTGTATCACTCTTTATAACTTTCCTTTGTCATATGTTAATACTTCATCTGTCTGCTCTGTACTGAACATGGGGTCTTCATGCTCAAAACTAATAATATCCCTTTGAGAAAATTCCACATTTCTAAATATCCAGTAATTATAACTCTAATTCCAACGCTAAATGGTATGAAGAGAGTAATATATGCTCATATAATTTTAAAACAAAAATTCAATCATTTGGGGGGAAAATTTAGTGTTTTAAATATTCAAGTTATCTATTTTTTCTTTCTTGCTAATGCTAGAATTAAAGTTAAAAAAATGTAAGATAAGAAGAGGTTGAACTATCAATTAAGTTAATGGCCATGATGGCTTCTTAAATGTGTTCACTTGGCTAGGCTAGAGTGCCTATTTATTCAAATACATATTAATTGGGTATTGCTGAAAAGGGTTTTTTTCAGATTCAATTAAAGTCTCTAATCAGTTTCTAATGAAATTATTTTTCATTAGGTGAATTATTCTAGATAATCTGGTGGGCCTGCCTTCATCAGTTGGAAGACCTTGAAAGCAGGGCTGTAGCTTTCCCAAGAAAAAAGAACTTCCACTTGTGGATAATATCTTTGGTCAGCGCTAGTGGAGTGCTGTATTGTTCATTATCTTTCCTCCTGACTACCTGCTGTATTGATTTCTGATCTGCTTATCCAGCCCCACAATCACATAAGGCAATCCTTTGCAATAAATCTCAGAATATAAACCTTAATATAAATAATATGTCACTGCGTGTGTGCGCATGTGTATGCATGTGTCTGTGCAGAGCAGTACTGTTATCAGACTAGTAGGAAAAAATTCTTAGCAAAATTTTAGTACCATTAGACAATATAAAGTGGCTTTAGTTGGGAACAGCAGGTCAAGATCAATACCTATAAATAGAGCTTCTTATATATATTTTAATTCATTTGTTAATTTACATTATTATTTTTCTAATAATGGGAATTCTAGGATAAACTCTTTATCCAGAATGCACATTGTTTTAGATTCAATACGACTATAACTGAATAAAAAATTTAACTAACTGTTAAATACACCCCTTTTCCCACAGCAAACTGAGGAAGTCCTAGGGTATTCTACTAAAATGACAGGAGCAGCATTTATGGTAAGGTTCATCTATGACTATTAATTTCTGTTTCCGACTGAACCACAATTAATATTACCTCCAAAAGTATAGATTCCATACAGATATTATTCAGCAACCAGTTTTTAGGAAAAATGAAAACTATTATAGTTAAAAATTTTAAACAGATAAAAATGGTATATAAGGATCCTTGTACATATAAGTACCTCAGCTCTAGAGAATGACATATTTTCTGTAGTTCATAATCTTGCTGATGGTATGATATGAGGAAGTAATTGTTAATACTGTTTAACCTAAAGTAATTTATTAAGAAACATATTATTTTGCTGATTAGACTAACTACATTTTCCTTCATATAACTCAATAAATACCTTTACTGTATAGATTCCAGATACCTGAGAAGTATCCTTATAAGATATAAAAATTTTATTACTGTTAAGGTCCTTCTGATTTTGTGTATTTAAACAGGGGTATAATTGCCACACAATGTGCACATTAGAAAAAGGAGGGAGTTTGCCACTG
Source organism: Delphinapterus leucas (assembly GCF_059928025.1). NCBI lineage: Eukaryota > Metazoa > Chordata > Mammalia > Artiodactyla > Monodontidae > Delphinapterus > Delphinapterus leucas. The sequence continues at coordinate 33,973,455 of NC_143140.1, forward strand.
AGAAATGGTATTGTACCCTATAAGTATAGTATTGTACTCTACTTACTAGTAATATCTAAAATGGCCTGATAATCATTTAATACTGATGTGCCCATAAAAGTACAGAGATCCCAAGAGGAATCACAGATAATGTTTTCCAACTCTAATGTGGCATACAAAATATTTTTATTACCATAACAATCATTGCAAATAAAAGTGCTGCTGCAATACAAGCTCAGCAAAAGAACCTTAATTGGCTGGCTGCTATGTTGCTAGACAATAAAATTGCTTTAGGAGAGACCTTCAAGATGGCGGAGAGTAAGATATGGAGATCACCTTCCACCCCACATCAGAAATACATCTACATGTGGAACAACTCCTGAAGAACACCTACTGAACGCTGGCAGAAGACCTCAGACCTCCCAAAAAGCAAGAAACTCCCCGTGTACCTGGGTAGGCCAAAAGAAATAAAAAAACAGAGACAAAATAACAGGGATAGGATCCGCACCTCTGGGAGGGAGCTGTGAAGGAGGAAAAGTTTCCACACACGAGGGAGCACCTTCACTGGCGGGGATGGGGAGGGGTGGGCGGGGAGGAGGCTTCGGAGCCATGGAGGAGAGCGCAGCAACAGGGGTGCAAAGGGCAAAACAGAGAGATTCCCGCACAGAAGATCGGTACCGTCCAGCACTCACCAACCTGAGACACTTGACCGCTCACCTACCGGGGCGGGTGGGGGCTGGGAGCTGAGGCTCAGGCTTCGGAGGTCGGATCCCAGGGAGAGGACTGGGGTTGGCTGCATGAAGACAGACTGAAGTGGGCTAGTGCGCCACAGTTAGCCGGGAGGGAATCCGGGAAAAAGTCTGGACCCACTGAAGAGGCAAGAGACCACTGTTTCGGGGTGCGTGAGGAGAGGGGATTCCTGTTCCATGTGCCCAGAGAAGGCAGAGCACCACCTAAGTGAGCTCCAGAGACGAGCACGAGCCACGGCTATCAGCTCGGACCCCAGACATGGGCATGGACCGCTAACACTGCCGCCACCACCACCAAGAATCCTGTGTGCAAGCGTAGGTCACTACCCACCGACCTACCGCCCCCCGGAGCCTGTGCAACATGCCACTGCGAGGGTCCCGTGATCCAGGGACAACTTCCCTGGGAGAACACATGGCACACCTCAGGCTGTTGCAATGTCACGCTGGCCTCTGCTGTCACAGGCTCGCCCCACATTCCAGTTATGACTACCATACCCCTCCCTCTCCCAGGCCTGAGTGAGCAAGAGAGCCCCTAATCAGCTGCTGCTTTAACCTCCTCCTGTCTGGGTGGGAAGCAGATGGCTGAGGGCAGCCTACACTCAGAGACAGGGCCAAAACCAAAGCTGAACTGCAGGAGCTGCGAACAAAGAAGAGAAAGGGAAATTTCTCAGTGCAGCCTCAGGAGCAGCAGATAAATCCCCACAACCGACTTGATAAACCCTGCATCGGTGGAATACCTGAAGAAACAACGAATGTTCTCAAAATTGAGGTGGTGAACTTTGGGAGCAACTGTAGACTTGGGGTTTGCTTTTGAGTCTGATTTATTTCTGGTTCTATCTTAGTTTAGTTTTTAGTGCTTGTTATCACCGGTGGATTTGTTTATTGGTTTGGTTGCTCTCTTATTTTTTAAAAAATTTTAATTAATTCCTTTTTTCTCTTTTTGTGAGTGTATATGTATATGTTTCTTTGTGTAATTTTGTCCATTTATGTTTGCTTTTACCATTTGTCCTAAGGTTCTCTCCATTCATTTTGGTTTTCTTTAGCTTTTTTTTGTTGTTGTTTGTTTGTTTTCTTTTTATGAGTGTGTGTGTGTATGTTTCTTTGTGTGATCTTCTCTGTTTAGCTTTGCTTTTACCATTTGGTTTGGGATTCTATCTGCTAGCTTTTTTTTTCTCTGTTTTTTCTTCCATTTCTTCCAAGCCATGTTGCTGGCAGGGTCTTGGTGCTCTGGCCGGGTGTCGGGCCTGAGCCTCCAAGGTGGGAGAGCCGAATTCAGGGCACTGGGCCACCAGAGACCTCCCGGCCCCATGTAATATCAAACAGTGACAGCTCTCACAGAGATCTCCATCTCAACACTAAAACCCAGCTCCACATAACAGCCAGCAAGCTCCAGTGCTGGACACCCCACGACAAACAATTACCAAGACAGGAACACAGCCCCACTGCTAAGTTCACAGACAACGCAAAACAAACCACCAGATGCAGCCCTGCTCACCAGAAGGACAAGATTCAACCCCACCGACCAGAACATACGCAGCAGTCCCCTCCACCAGCAAGCCTACACAAGCAACTGAACCAATCTCACCCAATGGGGGCAGGCACCAAAAACAAAGGGAACTATGAACCTACAGCCTGTGAAAACAAGACTCCAAACACAAGAAGTTAAGCAAAATGAGAAGACAGAGAAATATGCAGCAGATGAAGAAGCAAGGTTAAAAACCCACCAGACCAAACAAATGAAGAGTAATAGGCAGTCTACCTGAAAAAGAATTCAGAGTAATGACAGTAAAGATGATCCAAAATCTCAGAAATACAATGGAGAAAATACAAGAAGCGTTTCACAATAACCAAGAAGAACTAAAGAGCAACCAAACAATGATGAACAACACAATAAATAAAACTTAAAATACTCTCCAAGCAATCAATAGCAGAATAACTGAGGCAGAAGAATGGATAAATGACCTGGAAGATAAAATAGTGGAAATAACTGCTGCAGAGCACAATAAAGGAAAAAGAATGAAAAGAATTGAGGACAGTCTCAGAGATGTCTGGGACAACATTAAACGCACCAACATGTGAATTATAGGGGTCCCAGAAGAAGAGAAAAAGAAAGGGACTGAGAAAATATTTGAAGAGATTATAGTTGAAAACTTCCCTAACATGGAAAAGAAAACAGTCAATCAAGCCCAGGAAGAGCAGAGACTCCCATACAGGATAAATCCAAGGAGTAACAGGCCAAGACATATAATCAAACTATCAAAAATTAAATACAAAGAAAATATATTAAAAGCAGCAAGGGAAAAGCAACAATTAATATACAAGGAAATCCCCATAATGTTAACAGCTGATCTTTCAGCAGAAACTCTGCAAGCCAGAAGGGAGCGGCAGGACATATTTACAGTGATGACAGGGAAAACCTACAACGAAGATTACCCTACCTAGCAAGGATCTCATTCAGATTCGATGGAGAAATTAAAACCTTTACATACAAAATGTACATTAAAACCTTACATACAAAACAATTAAAACCTCTCAACAACAAGCAAAAGTTGAGAATTCAGTACCACCAAACCAACTTCACAACAAATGCCAAAGGAACTTCTCTAGGCAGGAAACACAAGAAAAAGAAAAGACCTACAAAAACAAACCCAAAAGAATTAAGAAAATGGTAATAGGAACATGCATATCAATAATTATCTTAAATGTAAGCGGATTAAATGCTTCAACCAAAAGACACAGACTGGCTGAATGGATACAAAAACAAGACCCATATTATGCTGTCTACAAGACACCCACTTAAGACCTAGGGAAACACACCGACTGAAAGTGAGGGGGATTTGGAAAAAGATAATCCATGGAAATGGAAATCAAAAGAAAGCTGGAGTAGCAATACTCATATCAGACAAACTAGACTAAAATAAAGACTGTTACAAGAGACAAAGAAGGACACTACAAAATGATCAAGGGATCAGTCCAAGAAGATATAACAACTGTAAAAATTTATGCACCCAACATAGGAGCACCTCAATACATAAGGCAAATGCTAATAGTTATAAAAGGGGAAATCAACAGTAACACAATAATAGTAGGGGACCATAACACCCCACTTTCATGAATGGACAGATCATCCAAAATGAAAACAAATCAAGAAATACAAGCTTGGACTTCCCTGGTGGCGCAGTGGTTGAGACTCCACCTGCCGAGGCAGGGGACACGGGTTCGTGCCCCGGTCCGCAGAGATCCCACATGCAGCGGAGCGGCTAGGCCCATGAGCCATGGCCGCTGAGCCTGTGCGTCCGGAGCCTGTGCTCTGCAACGGGAGAGGCCACAACAGTGAGAGGCCCGCATACCACAAAAAAAAAGAAAAGAAGAAATACACTTTAAATTACACATTAGATCATGTGTATTTAGTTGATATTTATAGGACATTCCATCCAAAAACAACAGAATACACTTTCTTCTCAGGTGCTCATGGAATCTCCAGGATAGATCATATCTTGGGTCACAAATCAAGTCTCAGTAAATTTAAGAAAACTGAAATCATATCAAGTATCCTTTCCAACCACAATGCTATGAGTGTAGCTACCAATTACAGGAAAAAAACTGTAAAAAATACAAACACATGGAGGCTAAACAATACGCTACTAAATAACCAAGAGATCACTGAAGAAATCAAAGGGGAAATCAAAAACTACCCAGAAACAAATGACAATGAAAACATGATGACCCAAAACCTATGGGATACACAAAAAGCAGTTGTAAGAGGGAAGTTTATAGCAATACAATCCTACCTCAAGAAACAAGAAAAATCTCAAATAAACAACCTAAGCTTACACCTAAAGCAATTAGAGAAGAAGAACAAAAAAACCCCCAAAGTTAGCAGAAGGAAAGAAATCATAAAGATCAGATCAGAAATAAATGAAAAAGAAAGATGGAAACCATAGCAGTGATCAATAAAACTAAAAGCTGGTTCTTAGAGAAGATAAACAAAGCTGATAAAACATTAGCCAGACACATCAAGAAAAAAAGGGAGAAGGCTCAAATCAACAGAATTAGAAATGAAAACGGAAAAGTAACAACTGACACCGCATAAATACGAAGGATCATGAGAGATTACTACAAGCAACTGTATGCCAATAAAATGGACAACTTGGAAGAGATGGACAAATTCCTAGAAAAGTAGAACCTTCCGAGACTGAAACAGAAAGAAATAGAAAATATAAATAGACCAATCACAAGCACTGAAATTGAAACTGTGATTAAAAATCTTCCAACAAACAAAAGTGCCGGACCAGATGGCTTCACGGGTGAATTCTATCAACATTTAGAGAAGAGCTAATAACCTGTCCTTCTCATACTCTTCCAAAATACAGCAGAGGGAGGAACACTCCCAAACGCATTCTATAAGGCCACCATCACCCTGATACCAAAACCAGACAAAGATATCACAAAAAAAGAAAACTACAGGCCAATATCACTGAAGAACATAGATGCAAAAATCCTCAACAAAATACTAGCAAACAGAATCCAACAGCACATTAAAAGGATCATAACACCATCATCAAGTGGGGTTTATCCCAGGAATGCAAGATTTCTTCAATATTCACAAATCAATCAATGTGATACACCATATTAACAAATTGAAGGAGAAAAACCAAATGATCACCTCAATAGATGAAGAAAAAGCTTTCCACAAAATTCAACACCCATTTATGATAAAAACTCTCCAGAAAGTAGGCATAGAGGGAACTTACTTCAACATAATAAAGGCCATATATGACAAACCCACAACCAACATCATTCTCAATGGTGAAAAACTGAAAACATTTCCTCTATGATCAGGAATAAGACAAGACTGCCCATTCTCACCACTATTATTCAACATAGTTCAGGAAGTTTTAGCCATGGCAATCAAAGAAGAAAAAGAAATAAAAGGAATCCAAATCAGAAAAGAAGACGTAAAACTGTCACTGTTTGCAGATGACATGATCCTATACATAGAGAATCCTAAAGATGCAACCAAAAAACTGCTAGAGCTCATCAATGAATCTGATTAGCAGGATACAAAATTAATGCACAGAAATCTCTTGCACTCCTAAACACTAACAACGAAAAATCTGACAAAGAAATTAAGGAAACACTCCCATTTATCACTGTAACAAAAAGAATACAATACCTAGGAATAAACCTACCTAAGGAAATGAAAGACCTGTATGCAGAAAACTATAAGATGCTGATGAAAGAAATTAAAGACGATACAAAACAGATGGAGACATATACCATATTCTTGGATTGGAAGAATCAACATTGTAAAAATGACTATACTACCCAAAGCAATCTACAGATTCAGTGCAATCCCTATTAAGCTACCAATGGCATTTTTTACAGTACCAGAACAGAATTTCACAATTTATGTGGAAACAGAAAAGACCTCAAATAGCCAAAGCAAGCTTTTCTTTTTTTTTTTTTAAAGCTATGACATTCTTAAGGATTATTTTTTAAAATTTATTTATTCTATCTGCATTGGGTCTTTGTTGCTGTGCACAGGCTTTCTCTAGTTGCAGTGAGTGGGGGCTACTCTTCGTTCTGGTGTGCGGGCTTCTCATTGCAGTGGCTTCCTTTGTTGCAGAGCATGGGCTCTAGGTGTGTGGGCTTCAGTAGTTGTGGCACATGGGCTCTAGAGCACAGGCTCAGTACTTGTGGCACATGGGCTTAGTTGCTCTGCAGAATGTGGGATCTTCCTGGACCAGGGTGTGAACCCATGTCCCCTGCATTGGCAGGCAGATTCTTAACCACTGTGACAACAGGGAACCCCCAAAGCAATCTTGAGCAAGGAAAATGGAGCTGGAGGAATCAAGCTGCCTGACTTCAGAGGATACTACAAAGCTACAGTAATCAAGACAGTATGATACTGGCACAAAAACAGAAATATAGATCAATGGAACACGATAGAAAGCCCAGAGAGAAACCCACGTACATATGGTCACCTTATCTTTGATAAAGGAGGCAACAATATACAATGGAGAAAAGACAACCTCTTCAATAAGTGGTGCTGGGAAAACTGCACAGCTACATGTAAAAGAATGAAATTAGAACACTCCCTGACACCATACACAAAAATAAACTCAAAATGGATTAAAGACCTAAATATAAGGCCAGACACTATCAAACTCTTAGAGGAAAACATAGGCAGAACACTCTATGACATAAATCACAGCAAGATCCTTTTCGACCCACCTCCTAGAGAAATGGAAATAAAACCAAAAATAAGCAAATGGGACCTAATGAAGCTTAAAAGCTTTTGCACAGCAAAGGAAACCATAAACAAGATGAAAAGACAACCCTCAGAATGGGAGAAAATACTTGCAAACGAAGCAACTGACAAAGGATTAATCTCCAAAATATACAAGCAGTTCATGCAGCTCAATATCAAAAAAAAAAACAACCCAATCCAAAAATGGGCAGAAGATCTAAACAGACATTTCTCCAAAGAACATATACAGATTGCCAACAAACACAAGAAAGCACGCTCAACATCACTAATTGTTAGAGAAATGCAAATCAAAACTACAGTGAGGTATCACCTCACACCAGTCAGAATGGCCATTACCAAAAAATCTACAAACAATAAATGCTGGAGAAGGTGTGGAGAAAAAGGAACCCTCTTGCACTGTTGGTGGGAATGTAAATTGACACAGCCACTATGGAGAACAGTATGGAGGTTCCTTAAAATACTAAAAATAGAACTACCATACGGCCCAGCAATCCCACTACTGGGCATATACTCTGAGAAAACCATAATTCAAAAAGAGTCATGTACCACAATGTTCACTGCAGCACTATTTACAGTAGCCAGGACATGGAAGCAACCTAAGTGTCCACTGATAGATGAATGGATAAAGAAGATGTGGCACATATACACAATGGAATATTACTCAGCCATAAAAAGAAACAAAATTGTGTTATTTGTATTGAGGTGGATGGACCTAGAATCTGTCATACAGAGTGAAGTAAGTCAGAAAGAGACAAACAAATACCGTATGCTAACACATTAATATGGATGCTAAAAAAAAAAAAAAAAAAAAGGTTCTAATGAACCTAAGGGCAGGACAGGAATAAAGATGGAGACATAGAGAATGGACTTGAGGATACAGGGAGGGGGAAGGGTAAGCTGGGACGAAGTGAGAGAGTCGCACTGACATATATACACCATCAAATGTAAAATAGACATATAGTGGGAAGCAGCGGCATCGCACGGGGAGATCAGCTTGGTGCTTTGTGACCACCTAGAGGGGTGGGATAGGGAGGGTAGAAGGGAGGTGCAAGAGGGAGGGGATATGTGGATATATGTATACATACAGCTGATTCACTTTGTTATACAGGAGAAACTAACACAACATTATAAAGCAATTATGCTCCAATAAAGATGTTACAAAAAATTGCTTTAGTTTATTTACTAGCAGAACAATGTGGCATATGCTTGGTAACTAATACCTTTAGCTGCACTGGAATAAATGCTTCATGACAAGTCAAAATCAGGTCAAACACTTACAGTTCCATAAAAGTAAGGAAGGGTTTACACACACACACACACACACACACACACACACACACATATATATACACACACACACTCACGAACAATAATAAAACAAAATATAGGGGAATGTACAAAGGATAAAGGAACCAAGGAGTCATCCTGGTCAAAGTCAAGGTTGGAATCCATGGTCAAAGTTGGAATAATATGGGCAACACAATAAATGATGTATTAGATTATAACCCAAAGTACCCACGAGTCCATACTGATATAAATAATATTTAAATAAACAAATGAGGATGAAGGGACACATCTTTCTTACAGAAGAATTCCAAATAATAAGTGTACAAGGAATAAAGGAAATAGAAAATACCATTAGCGTAGCACAGCAATTGTTGCTGTAGACAAGATTAATAGGGTAAACTTTAAGGTGTGTATGGTAAGGGACAATAGAAACTTTACAGGAAGAATCTTGGCAGACACTACCTTTACCAAATGATTAAAGGCAACATTGGCAGTAAGTGATGTTAATGTTATGTATCCTGTGGTATGAAGTAAGGAGAAGAGCACTTTGCCTTTGTGAAAATTTTCCTGCAAATTCGTAACTCCAGTTTAAGCATGTGAAAACATCAGACAAATTCCAACTGAGGGTGATTCTACAACCCCATTAGTACCCTTCAAAAGTGTCAAAGCCATGAAAAACAGAGACTCAGGAACTGTCACAAATTGGAAGAGAATAAGGAAGCATGATAACTAAAAGAAATGTGGTATCTTGGTTCAGAATTGGGACCATAAAAAATACATTAGTAGAAAACTTTGTGAAATCCAAATAAAGTCTGCAGTTTAGTTAATAATGTTGTACCAATATTAATATTTTATTTTGAAGAATATAGTATGGTTATGCTAGATGTTAACATTAGGGGGAAGAAAGGAAAATGGCCAAGGTGGGACAAGTAGAACCATGAGATTTAGTATCATGGATTAGCTGGTTGAGAGATTTGCTCTGCAAGTATTAGTTATGCTGTTTCTATCTTTGTTCCTAATTATTGCTCTTGTCAATTTTATCAGTTTAAAATGTTGATGCACACTTAACATCCTGTACATTTACATATTAGATTATTCTATATCAAAAGAAGATTGAAGCAACTTTAATAAGGACAATGGAATTGTGTGAGATAGGCACCCAACACCAAGATAGTGATACAACTGTAAAGCTGATAATTTGCGTTATGTTTTTGCATCCATCTTCCATTTATCAATATAGGAAGACTGTCAAAGGACTTTCTACATGCAGCAGCACTTGCCTAAAGAGGTATCAAAATCAACTAAGTCACTAAAACTGGTTCTAACCAGCTAAAGTGGAATAACACCTGTGAACTTGGAGTGACTCACATCTTATGCTGATAAATGACCATAAGCCTTAAATAACATTGATATGCCAGACTCGCTGGACCTAACTGAAGACTCTTCCCTGATGACAATGGACTTTGTCTTAACCAGTCACACATGAATGTACACATTTGCTCCACCTTATCTATGGTACATACATACTAGCATGATCACAGTGAACTTTGCCTTTTAAATACATGAAGAAGCCACTCTATGAATTTTTTCACTAATGCGGCCTCTTGTCCAGGAAGCAAAAATTCAGAGCACATTTTGTTGCTCACAGCAGTATGTTTTGATCAATGTATCACTTTTCTTTAACAGTATAGATTGTAGATAAGGTATAGTTAAAAAGAAAATATATCCCAAATAATAGCATTGTAAACATTGATTTCAGAATGTCGGTGATTATTTTTCCTTTTGCTAATCTGCAGTTTCCTTTTGAACAATATTTCTAGTATTTTCTTAAATTTTTATTTTAAAAGAAATCTTTATTTTTGTGCTTCTTAGTATTATCAATAAATGGTTAAAATTTAATATATTTTTACTGCTCTATTAGCTTCATGACTTGTTCACAGTTTATACTGAGGTCCTTACAACTTACAGGAATCTGCCCTCTTTCCTCATGTATGTCTGTATTCATTTTCAAAGTCATATATACTAAGATTTTAGTGAAACAATGGATATGGTAGAATCTGTTCAAACTACCTGATGGGATATTATTTTTCTGTTGCTCCTAAATTAATATAAATTATCAAATTAAAGATAACCTCAAAAATATTATGCTAAGTGAAAGAAGCCAGAGGAATTTATGAATCAATTTATATGAAATTTCTAATCAAAGCAAAACCATTTGGCATTAAGCAGAACTGGGGATGGGAACAGATTCTGGGACTGGGAATGAGAATAGCAATCGACTGCCACTGGGTATGAGGAAACCGTGGGGAATGATAAAAATGTGCTGGAACTCTCTACGGATGATCAATGCACTACTCTATTTCACTGAACAACAGAGTTAAAATAGCAGAATTTTATGTTATATTATGCTTCAATAAAGCTGATTTAAAAAGGGCAAAATTTAAACAAACACAACAAAAAATATACACATGGCGAATAATTAGTATTTGGCATAATTTATCATTTGAGTAAAAGAAATTAAAACCACAATAAGCAGGTTTATTCATAATTGCCAAAACTTGGAAGGAGCCAAGATACCCTGTAATAAGTGAATGAATAAACAAACTGTGGTACATCCAGATAATGGAATATTATTCAGTGTTAGAAAACAATGAGCCACCAAGCCATGAAAAGACACGGAGGAAACCAAGCCAATCTGAAGAGGCTACATATTGGGGGATTCTAACTATATGATATCCTGGAAAAGATGTGTCTATATGTCTCTAAAACCATGGGGAGAGTAAAAAGATCAGTGACTTCTAGGGATTGGGATTTGGGGAGAGGGATGAATAGGCAGAGTATCGAGGAGTTTTAGGGCAGTAAAAATATTTTGCATGATAAACCATAATGATAAATGCATAGTATTACATTCATTATGTTTGTCTAAATTCATAGAATATACAACAGCACGAGCAAACTGTAACACAAATTATGAACTTTGGGTGATTATATGTCAAAAATCCATTAATTATTGTGAATGTATTACTTTGTTGGGGAACATTCATAATGGGGGAGGTTGTGGGGGGGAGGGAGGGAACTGTCTATATTTTCTGATCAATTTTCCTGTGAATCCAAAAGTACTCTAAAAAATAGTCTGTTAAAAAACACAAGGTGAACTATTACACATATATTAGAGTGTCTACAATTTAAGAGTCTGACCATTTGGAATGTTGGTGCAGATACAGAGGAACTGGAATTCCCATATGCTATTAGCAGGAATGTTCAATTGTACACATACTGTGAAAAACAGTCTGAGAGTTTCTTAAAAAGTTAAACAAAAGCCTACCACTTGACCCTAATATTCTACTCCTAGAGGTTTATCTAAAAGAAATGAAAGCACATGTCCATACAAAGACTTGTCCACAGTAGTCATAGTAGCCTTAATTTTCATAGCCAAAAACTGGAAACAACTTAAATGTTCATCATCAACAGATCAATGTATAAACATAAAAATTGTGTTATACCTATACAGTGGAATACACTATTCAGCAACAGAGAAGAACAAATATTAATACACACAACAGCATGGATAATACTTAATGAACAAAGCAAAAAATAATGTGCGTACTGTATGATTCCATTTATATAAAATTCTAGAAAAAGCAAACTATGACAGAAAGTGTCATAAAGTGACAGAAAGTGATCAGTGGTTGCCTGGGATAGGGGAGGGCACAAAGGGGTGGGAGAGAGGTATTATAAAAAGACACTTTTAGGGGTGTTGGAAATATAATTTATATTGCTTGTGATAATGGCATTAGGATTTATACATATATGAAAACTTATGAAATTGTATTTTATAAGTGCAGTTTATTGTGTATCAATCATACCCAATAAAGCTGTTAAAAAGGTACTGAAATGATTTATTTCTATATCATTCAAGAAATCAATCCTTATTGTTTTTATTGTAAATAGCTATGTGATATTGGCCTGCTAATGAAGTTTAGAAACATTCTCCAACATCCAGTTCAGTAAGTCAAGTACCTGAGAAGATAATTTTGTAATCTCAGGTAAAGTAATGCAACAAGGGGGAATGATGGATTCTGCCATTTCTGTCCAAAACATTTTCAGGAATGCCATCAAGTTGAAAAGCAAAAGTTCTCAATTATAAATGCTTGGTTGCTTCAGGGACCTTTACTCTCAAATGTATGCTGAATTCATTGTTTTATTCCATTTTTCCCAAAATTAGGCCTCAATAAAAAAACATTTTTGGTACTTTTGTCAGTGCTATGCGCTAGTTACAGAGCAGTTGATTTCTATGGGGCTGATAATATTGTAGAGGTCATCATGTTCAGAGAGAAATGGTATGGTAATGATTCCATTCCAGAGAGAGATTCTGATAAAGCAGAGCTTAAGCTCTGTAAGCTCTTTTGACCTTCTTAATAATAATAGCTAACATTTAGTGAACGCTTAATATGTGCAATACATTATCTTATTAAATCTACCCTCCAACCTCTTGAGATCTGTGTTATAAATATCCTCACTTTACAGATGAGGACACAGCAGTTTAAAGAGGTTAAGCAGCTTGCTCAAGGGAGTAAGGAGCAAAATTCCCAACTCAAGTGTGTCTAAGTGCAGAACTGAGCTCTCTCTATACTTTTGTCTCCTTCTTAATCACAGGAAAATAAGCATTAGGCATAGAGATGAAAATTAATAAATTATTATTTTACAGTTGTAGATGTTCTATGTGAAGTCCTCTGGTCACATGATTTATTTTATTCCATCACAATACAAGGTATCGCTTGTGTACCTACAAGCAAGATATGATTTTATATGTACTCTCTGATTCCATATGATTTTGGAGATAATAAAACGATAGTCAAGGTCACTACAAATTATAGAGTAATTTACCTCTTGGTTCATTGCTTTCTCAGTTCTATAACAAAGGAATACTTTTATAATTTAAGAATAAAAAATAGCAGTGAACAGAATCAGATACCATTTTGTAAGGTAATAACTAGTGATAACCTTCAGAGGTCACCACCTTTAAATGACAAGGGAAGCTTTCTTCATGAGAACTTAATGTTCTATCTGTATGATTTCCCCTAACTTTTCTTCTTTCATGTTCCTTTCTCTGTAATTCTTTTTTCTTCTTTCTGTGTCTCTACTCGTATGACTCGTATGACTCCTCTGGGTCAGAAGTGAGGCACCAACCTTTAAAATAGCTCTACTAGAAGCATTTTCTGGCCAGGAAAAATAAATGGAATCTCCTTGACTTTTTCCCTCAACTTCTCACTCACTACCTAATTTACCACTGCCAGTATTAAGGGGGCTCCTGTCTACAGAGCTAGAGACATCCCACAGGTGTTCTCATGAAGCTGGCCATCTCCACACTTGGTCTGACCACTGTAAACCCCACTAGGCTTCACCTTCTATCCCACTTCTACCTCGTAGACAGGACCCCTGGCCTATCTCCTGTTACCACTGCATTTTGCACAATACAAAGTTTTATTGTTACCCTAATTCTCTTCCCTGCCTTTCTTTTAATTTTTTTACTTCCCTTCTCTGTTTCTTCACCCTATACCATATTTCTTATTTTCTTCCATTCCTAGTTCTCTTGATTCTAATATACCACTAAATTTTTTAAATATGTATTTTTCATTCAAAACTGTTATATGTTCCTTATTCTTTATTTTAAAATTAAATGAATCAAATTTTTGTTCAAATCTGTTTTATATCCCTATTACTTACTCAAAATTAGATGATTCTGAGTTTTTGTGTTGTTTTTCTCTCAAAGTAATAAAGAAACTCTAATTATAGATTAATCTATGCAAATAGAGCATTTCTTTATTTGTGTTGGCCATTGGCCATGAGTCACAGAATTCCCTACCTCATACTAATTATTTATTAGAATCAAAGTTTCTACATTTCATTTGATAGACCTTATAATTCTTCCTGTAACAATCTGCAATCATTCTCTCTCTAAACATATTGTAATTCTGAATTTCCAGAGTCACATTATTATAAGCATATCAAACATGTGAAAAGATGTATTTAAAAAGAATTAAGTTGTAGTAGTAATTCTGAAGCTGGGTGTGTATGTGCCCATATCTATGTCTGTGTGTGCACTTTATTATTTTTCTGCCAGATGTCCACCAAAGCAAATAGTAATGGGCATAACATTATGCTAATGATGGAATAAACTATAGAGCTTGTCTCAAAGCTTATCTGATGATTATGTTTATAACTCTAAAAGTATGTTTCATGATTATTTCTGTTAGAATTGTCTTCTTTTTTGCCTCAGTGCCATCCAGATCTACATAAAATTCCAAGTTTTCACTCTCTAATAAGCGTTTGAATCAACACAAACTAGTTAATTTTAGCTCAAATGGAATAAAAAGCTGCAAGCTTTTAGAATCGTCTCCTCCTCAGGGGTTGTGAGTTGCTGTTACAAGGTAGACAGCCTTGGAGAAAGGTTATCAGATCTGTAATCTTTATTCCATGCTTCCAGGTCATGTGGCTTTAAGCAAGACATTTAACTTCTGTTAATATTTATTTTCCTCATATTTAGATTGAGAGTGGTGATGACTGTGCTATAAAAGAGCAATCCCCAGCTTTTGGTGTGCAGAAAAAGAAAATCAGTAAGGAGTCACTAAAAACAAAAACAAAACAAAAGGCAGATTCTGGCCCAGTTCTCAACTTCTCAAAGATTTTGACTCACCAGTCCTCGTTGAAACAGCTTGAGTGACTCTGACAGAGAAGTAACGTGGACTATGAAGAACACTTCACTTCATATTCTTGTGAGGAGTTAATAAATAAATAAAGTGGCCTGGCACAGATGGGCACTTTCAAAGGAATTATGCCACCAGGTTACAGACTATGTTATTTATGGAAATATACTAAAATAATGAACCAAGGGGATCCTGGGGTATAGTCCACAATACTTGTTATGAGGGATTAGAAGGAAAACATGTATCTCACTATTTTAAAGATGGAGTTATGTGGAACAGGTACTAAATAAGGCATTTAAAAAATTCCAGAATCTTAATTTGAAAAGTATTGTACTATTTGATATAGATTAATGCTATTCTGATAACGAAAGATCAGAAGTATCAACAACACAACGAAGGTGGGACAAAATTTAGGAATATTAAAGGAATAGAGAAAATTAAGTCATAATTAATACAGCCTTATAAATTATTACACCTTCGTGTAATTAAATAAAATCAAACAAATGTCACAATAATGGGAAAACTGACACAACTATCCTACAAATCAATAAGAATTGGTATAATTATATTGTTACAGATAAATTACTGTTAAATTATTACAAAGGACAAAAACAAAGTTTATTGTTAAGGAAAGATAGATACTTAGAGGAAACAACGTCATTAATAATTAAAGTCATGAACAATAATGCAATTTAGAACAATTTTAATGATTGACTTTATATCCATTAATCTAATAAAAATCATTAACTGTTTTGGTTAACTGGTTTGCCAGGCTATGCAGAAGCATGCACATATTAAGACTTGTTAGTGGTTGTAAATCTGTTCAGTTATTCTGGAGAACAATCAGACAAATATAGCAAAGTTTATGAAGTACATATTGAATAAAAGGTATAGAATGCCCTCAGGTCAATATTTTGGAAATATATCCAATAAAACAAACATCCTAAAATATAAAATGCTGCTTATAGAAGTGCATAATATTGAAAAAAAGCTTACAGGGGCTACTTAGTAGACAACTTGAAAATCACAGAAAAAGGAAAATGTTTACTAAAATGAATGAATGAAATTGATGGAATGCAATATAGCTATTAAAAAAGTCAAGTATAAAGAAAATATAAAAACTGGCATACTTTAGATCACTGGTTACAAAGTCTATGTTCTCCACATTTAATATTTAAAATATTTGGACAACACTTTAAATTGCTTTGAAATTATTTCCTTAAATTGCTTATAATAATGTGTAAGGTATTTCAGAAAAATGAACTCTATTTGTAAAACACTACTTTGGAATTCTCAACCAAAAAATACTAATTAAGACTGGACTGTACGTTTCCTGGTTTAGTCCTTCCTTACTGGGATTAAAGATAGATTTAAGGTTACAGAATTGATTGCTTCAAGTGATTTATTAATTTGATGAAGCAATTAGCTAGTTGTTTGTTTTCACTAAAATAACTGCTGGAAAAATTAACCAAAGTCATTTAGTTGTTTGCTGACATAACCTTAATAATATTAACTTTCTTCCTTAGTTCGTTCCAAGTGAGAAATTGGATCTCAATCACAGAAATCATGTGAGGATATAAAACATGGAAAAGTGTACTTTTATTTATTTATTTATTAATATTTTGAGGTAATTTTTATACGGAAATATATAACATGCATACAGAAATAACATAAATCATGTTTATGCAGTTCAGGGATCGTTCACAAAGTAAAAATAACTGTGTAATCTGCACACAAATTGAGAAACACAATATGACTAGAATGCCAGAAGCACCCTTGGGAAAGGGTACTTTTAGTTCAGTTGATATTTTCTGTTAAATGCAGTTAGACCCTGAGATATAAATGATTGAAAAAATAATAATTACAAACACTTGACAATGTTCATCATAGTTCTGCTATGACAATATGCTGGTACTTCATACTGGCTGTAAAGGTAGCATAACTTCAGGAACAGGAGTACCCAAATTTTAGGAAGTATCGTGATAGCTACATATCATGACACACCACAGTCTCTAATTTTTGCATTTACAATATGTAATGTGGTTTTATTCATGACAGCAAATAACCATTTAGCAAAAAAAATATCCAGTTATTGGTATCTGAGTATCAGAAGTTGTTCTATTTTGTTGACATATATTTTTCCTAAAAAAAGGTCTGTGCTGAATTAAATATTTTTAGAACAAACCTTCTACAAGTCTATCAATGGATGAAATTTTCCTTCTACAACTGTAAAATTCTTTTTTGTTCTCAATAGTAAAACATATATGGTGAAAAGAAACAGAAGTTACTAAAGCAACAGAAAAGATCTATCTTCGTGAATCTCTATTTCTCTATATAAATTTTGCCTTTTAAGGATGGTGGGACTTTTCAAATAGCCTTGATTCTGTTAGCATTGGATAGATGTTAAGTAAAAATTTGGGAGCCAGAGCTATAGTAACAAATTTCTGAAGGCAATCTATTACATGATTCCCATCACATGACCCCCAAATTACCTGTGACATCAAATAAACTCAAGAACGTTACTGATGCCAATGTACAAACTACTCATATTTTCCGCTTCAGTTCTCAAAGGAGGCTATTTTAAGCTTCAGAAGGAAGGGTTAAGTAGGCATCAAAATGGGAAGTCCTTTTTGCATTGGTAACATAATTGAACCTTGGTACAGTGCAGGATTTGGGAGGGAAAACCTTATTAAGTAGCTTTTCCATAAACCACTAAACCAGTTCACCTCAGTTCTCAGTAACAATGATAATATTTAAGAGCCTAAACAAACAAAAATGGTATCTGCCCCGTTACCACAATAATAATTGAGATCTTCTGACAAGATAGATTTCCTGCATCCTCACGAATTTTATGATTTTGAGTCAAAGTAGGAATCAATAATAGGAGACTTGTATGGTGTAACTAGAAGAGAGAGTGTGAAAATATTCAGGCTTGATCTGCTTGATAAGGTCTGTAAAGGGAAAAATATAGTGAGGAAAATCACTGAAGTCCTTTCATATTATTATTTATCTCTGATGCTTTTTGAAGAAGAGGTTTAGTTCTAGTTTCAACTAAAAATGAACCACATAGAACTGGAGGCAGGGGTATTGGGGAACAGGGCTATGCTAGCTCCTTTTGAGAATGAAGTGACGATTTGGAATTTCTGGTGTGCCTTCTCCAAGTAATGTCTCCCAAAAAAATTTTAGGTGAAATTCTGAAGATAACTCTCATGTGATATTTGTACTTTACTGGTTTATGTAAAGATACCCCTAATAGCTGCTGATAATGATTTTTAATCACATGCATTTTATTAACACACATTTGGAAAACCATTCCTTACAGATACTGTGGTATGCATATAGATTTTGTTGCACCTGGTAATAACTCTGACGCCCACGGATGAAAGTCACTGATCCAGATTTTTAGCAAGGGAAAATTTTACAAAATAAAACTAATTTGAAGTGTATATTCAGCACAAGTTGTCTTCTAAGAGGGCATTTAAAAAATTGGTTTACAAAAGAAATAATCATATTAGAAGATTTTATGAAATAATGGACAGGCGATGTTATTCAATTGAGGAGGTGGAAGTTTGGAGAATGGTTTGGTGTTCTGCATCATGAATGGATGGAAGAGTGAGAGTCTGGGTGACAACTGGAAAGTGGGAGCATAAATGAAGGAAGCCTAATATTACAGTGTGGAAACAGCATAGGGAGAACTTACGGATTTGAAGAACAAAAGTCAAATTTTGAAAGGAATGCCTAAGGTAAGATTTTGAACTGAATTACTATAGATAATTTTATAAATTCTCTACTAGCATCCCTCTGAAATCTTCAGTGTATTGCTTATAGATTCTTCGAGTAGGAGAGGATTTTCTAATAAAAATGTTCTGGTTTGGCAAGAGCAAAAGTAAGCTTTCTCTGGGACCAGTCTAGGAATGACACCAGACATGACTGAATGGAGGCTTTTTCATATTCTTCTCTTTTACTCCTTGGATCTGAGAGTGGAAACAGTGGTTGATATTCATAGATAGCACTGCAGTCTATAATTGATAACTCTCATGAATCATTTTACCCTTTTAGTAATAGGATTGGTCAAGTGAGAGCAAACATTTCAAAGCCTTAGAGATTCTAAAGGAAAGTAAAGGGCTTCCTCTCTTCAAGAGTGTTGTATGGAAATTCAATATTTTTGTATCAATAAAGATAAATAAAATAGGAATGCAACATGGTCAAGATTTATGAGTTTTAATTTAAGGTAAAAGCCTCTGTTGCAATATATAATAATGTGAGAGAATTATATCTGATTCAAATAAAAATATATATGTATACACACATAAATCTATTATTATCTAAGAATACATCATTTTACAGATATCTTTTGCCATGGTTGGACATGCATCTTTCCTGTTGTAATCTCAATTTTTTTAGGAGAAACATGTTATCCAAAAAGGAGAAAGAACAATTTTTTTATAGATATAGTCCTATATTAGACTGTGTATAAGTTATGACATTCATTCAAGGGAAGTTTTTTTTTTTTTTGATGTGTTGTCAAGGGACATGGTTAAGATAAAGAGAAAGGTTTATAGTTACCAGCAAGAGTTCACCTTCCCAGAAATGTGGATAGATTCCAGGGATTAAATAGAAAGAGGATCTCAGACTGGGAACCATTTACCAATACAGTCTGGGGGAAATTAGAAAAAGCCCTAAAAGTCTTGTTGAAATAATCCTAATGGAAATTAGTCACAAAAGAACAGAATAGGTTGCTCTTTTTGTGATGTTGTCACTTGGCCAGTGGTTTTCCAGCAATAGTGCGCATCACGAATACCTGGAAAAACTTCAAATTGCAGTTGCTCAACTTCTACCCCACAGATGATAATTTAAAGATCCCAGAGTAAGCAGGCAGGTAGGCTGTGGTCAGATGAAAAAGGAAACACTAGTCTAGGTTTCCAAGATGATTGCAAACATGCCATTTCTCCTCCAAATTAAAGACCTTGATTTGACCTCTGGGCCTCAAGCAGTAGTCCTTGGATAGAAGGAGAAGCTGACTGATTTTTTTTTTTTTTTTTTTAGTGAAAATAAAGAAATAACTTTATTTTTCTTTTCCTTTTATATTGGAGTATAGTTATTAACAATGTCGTGTTATTGAAGCTGACTGATTTTTTTTTTTAGTGAAAATAAAGAAGTAACTTTATTTTTCTTTTTCTTTTATATTGGAGTATAGTTATTAACAATGTTGTGTTAGTGAAGCTAATTTTTTTTTTAGTGAAAATAAAGAAGTAACTATTTTTCTTTTATATTGGAGTATAGTTATTAACAATGTTGTGTTAGTGAAGCTGACTGATTTTTTTTTTTTAGTGAAAATAAAGGAGTACATTTTTTTCTTTTACATTGGAGTATAGTTATTAACAATGTTGTGTTAGTTTCAGGTGTACAGCAAAGTGATTCAGTTATACAGATATATGTATCTATTCTTTTTCAAATTCTTTTCCAATTTAGTTTATTACAGAGTATTGAGCAGAGTTCCCTGTGCTATATAGTAGGTCCTCTTTTTTCTTATTATTATACACTTCTCACATAGTCAGAATCATACTATTTATATCCTTTCTTTCCCCCATATCCATTCACCAAGAGCATTTCCTGATGGCAAACTGAATTACTGAAATTGGGATTTAGTTGAGAGTAACAACGGCAACAGCAAAAAAATTCCATCACATTAAAATCAAAATGTTTTCCTAACCGAAAGAAATTAGTCTACAAGCTATATATGGTACTTCCTAGTGACAGGGATCAGGCTCCTTCTATCTTGTTCTCCACAGGAAGCTCCCAATCCTGGAGTCATTCCATAGTCTGGATGGCTGCTGGATCTCTAATTGGTATATGTTTGTTAATATAAGGTTTGTCCTCTTTAACAACATGAAAAAATTCACTCATTCACCTCAATTTAGAAGTGACCACCCATGCTCACTTAAAAATCTTGCCTAAATGCTGGCCATGTGTCAGCATTTTTTACTTACTTTATAAACAACTGTACCTACACAGCATGACATCATCCTATATTGGATATCAATAACTACAACTGTAGGAAGATTCTTCCATTAGTGGTTTTATGCTAGTAACTGTGAAAAAAAAATACTCGAAAAGTTTCCATATTTAGGATATATACATTTTAAGTATCAGAGTTTGGACACAAGATTCTACATCCACCTAAAATATATTTTTACTCAACTATGATGGGCAATTTTATAAAACACAATTTTTGAAGGACAACAGCAGCGTAGATTAAAGCAATGGGCCCTTCAGTTAGTTTTATACAAAGGTTGTCAAAATTTTACTTTCTCAGTGCTGAAGACAAAAATATTACTAAGGTAGAAAATTTAATGATTGCTGAAATGAGTAAAATCTCTAGATACTTTATTTCTCAAGTGAAAAACAGTAGCTCAAACTAACCGTTTCATTTGCTATAAACAGTGTATATATCCATTCATGTATATGGCCATTCACACAGCTAGTACCCATAGAGCAACATGGGAAAAAGCATGATGAATTGACATCCAACAAAATTGCTTTAAAAGTGGATATTACACATTTAAATATTTTTCTTTCAAGTGTATTTCTAGCACTAATTTGTGCACAAAAAAGAAACTGTAATAGCATATTACTACTATTTTTCTGCCTTATTAGACAAGATAAATTGTGTAATCTTTTATAGCACAAAATGAGGTAGAGTGTCATTTAATTACCTATGAATCAAAGCAATTTAGGTAACTTTCTGATCACTATCACAGAGAATCAAGGAACTACAATGCTCAATAATCAATAACAATGTCAACCACAAAACAGTTAAGGCCTTGCAATTTTCCTGGAATAGTAGGGTTCATAGAGCATTTTCACTGCCCTAAAAAATCTGTTTGCTCCACCTATTTCTCTCTTTCCCCAATCCCCAACCCTTGGCAACCACTAATCTTTTTACTATCTCAGTTTCGCCTTTTCCAGAACATCACAAAGTTGGAATCATACAGTATGTAGCCTCTTCAAATTGGCTTCTTTCACTAGGTAAATATGCATTTAAGTTTCCTCCATGTCTTCAGGACATCCATTTACTTAATCTAGATGTGTCTTTGTATTTAAACTGGGTTTCTTAGATTACATACAGTTTTTGATCCACTCTGACAATCTCTGTCTTTTAACTGGTACACTTGAACAAATTACATTCACAGCAATTACTGACATAGTTGTATTAATATCTATTATATTTGTTACTGTTTTCTATTTGCTGTCCTTATTCTTTGTTCCTATTTTTTCCACTTTTCTGCCTTTTGTGGTTTTTTGTTTTTTTTTTTAGATGTTGGGGGTAGGAGTTTATTAATTAATTTATTTATTTTTGCTGTGCTGGGTCTTCGTTTCTGTGAGAGGGCTTTCTCTAGTTGTGGCAAGTGGGGGCCACTCTTCATTGCGGTGCGCGGGCCTCTCACTATCATGGCCTCTCTTGTTGCAGAGCATAGGCTCCAGATGTGCAGGCTCAGTAGTTGTGGCTCACGGGCCTAGTTGCTCCGCGGCATGTGGGATCTTCCCAGACCAGGGCTCGAACCTGTGTCCCCTGCATTAGCAGGCAGATTCTCAACCACTGCGCCACCAGGGAAGCCCCGGCCTGTTGTGGTTTTAACTGAGCAACACTTATGATTCAGTTTCTCTTCTTTCTTAGCATATCAGTTATACTTCTTTTTTTTATTGTGAGCTCCAGAATTTACAATATACATTTAGACCTAACCCAAGTCCATTTTCAAATAACATTGTACCACTTTGTGAGTATTGCATCTTATAACAAAATACTCGATTCCTCCCTCCCTTCCCTTGTATCACTGCTGTCATTCATGTCATATACACATATATAAGCATAGATAAGCATGTATACACATAAGACATATACATACATACATAATAAAAAACATTTTGGTATCTTTAGTTTGAACAGTTATCTGTTAGATCAATTAAGAATAAAAAATAATTAAGTTTTTATTTTACCTTCACTTATTTCTTTTCCAATGCTTTCCTTACTTTATGAAGATCTGGGTTTCTGACCTATATTCTACTCCTTCTCTTTAAGGAACTCCTTTTGACATTTTTTAAGGCAGGTCTACTGGCAACAAATTCCTTCAATTTTTGTTTGTCTGAGACTCTTTAATTCTCCTTCACTTTTGAAGGATAATTTCACAGGGTACAGAATTACAGGGTTTTTTTTTC
Source organism: Delphinapterus leucas (assembly GCF_059928025.1). Classification (NCBI taxonomy): domain Eukaryota; kingdom Metazoa; phylum Chordata; class Mammalia; order Artiodactyla; family Monodontidae; genus Delphinapterus; species Delphinapterus leucas. The sequence continues at coordinate 33,996,668 of NC_143140.1, forward strand.
TCTCAACACTTTAAATATTTCACTCTATTCTCTTCTTTATTACATGGTGTCTGAGGAGAAGTCAGATATAAGTTTTATCTTTGTTCCTCCATAGCTAAGGTGTTTTCTCCTTCTGGTTTCTTTCAGGACTTTATCTTTGAATGTCTATATTTTGAAAATGATATGTCTAGGTGTAGCATGTGGGTTTTTTGTTTGTTTGCTTTTGTTTTTATCCTACTTGGTGTCTGGTATCTATATAGATTCGGGAATTTCCCAAATTATAAGAATTCTCAGACATTATTGCTTCAAATATGTATTCCATTCATTTTTCTCTTTCTACTTTTTCTTATTTTCCCATTACCCATATACTACAACTTCTGTAGTTGTCTCACAGTTCTGGGATATTCTGTTTTTTCAGTCTTTGTTCTATTTGCCTTTCAGATTTTGAGGATTCTATTGACACACCCTCTAGCTCAGAGATTTTTGCTTCAGCCATGTACAGTCTACTAATAATAAGCCCATCAAAGACATTCTTCATTTCTGTTATAGTATTTTTGATCTCTAGGATTTTTTTTTTATTCTTTCTTAGGATTCCATCTCTCTGCTTGCACTATCCATCTGTTTTTGCATGCTTTCTACATTATCCATTAGAGCCCCTACAATATTAATCATAGTTGTTTTAATTTCCCAGTCTGATAATTGCAACATCCCTGCCATGTCTGGTTCTGATGCCTGCTTTATCTCTTCAAATTGTGTTATTCTGCCTTTTGCTATGCCTTGTAATTTTTACTACCAAACATTCTTTGCTCTAGGTAAAGAACTGCTGTAAAGAGGCCTTTAGTAATGTGGTGAGATGTGGGGGAAGGTGAAGTTTTCTATAGTCCCATGATTAGGTCTCAGTCTTTCAGTAAGCCTGTGCCTCTGGACTGTGAACTTCACATCTTTCTTCACCTTAGTATTTTTTTTTATCCCCCTTATGTTGGACAAGATGGCTAGTTTGGGCTGGAGTTGGTATTTCCCTTCCTCCTACTTAGTTAGACTCTGATAATACCCCAGCAGGTTGTGTTCTGATTAACTAGCTTCCCTCGAGGGCAGACTTTATTAAGAAAACCAAAGGGAAAAACGGTTCCCTTTTAGGCTCCCCCTGCCAGAAGCCAGAGAAGTCCCCATGCCCCAGGAACTGGTAGGGCTCACAAATTGTGAGGGGGGGTGTTTCTATGACTGGAGTTTTTAACTCTGAGTTGTCTTCAGTGAGCCTCCTACAATTCATCAATTATAGTTCAGGTTCTCCTACACCAGTACTAGTTACCTAGTTATGGGGTATTTCTGCTCCTGAGTCTCTGCTCTGGTAAACACAACTCCTTGTATTTGCCTGACTCTCCAGTCTTGGAGGCATTGGTTTGTCCTGCATCCTTCCTTCTCTTATGTTTCCAAGATTTGTTGACTTTTAAGTCTTTTCCCCTTTTTACTTGCTAGGGTGGTGGTGACTTCTATATATACAACTAGAAACCAAAAGTCCTTTAATAAGCTTTTTATTCTGGAATAGCTCCTGATTTTGTCCAGAGTTCGAAAGTGTTTATAAATATTTACTTCTAGGAATCTATCCTAAAAACTTGATATAAAATGTAGAATTAAAAAACATACAATAGCTATTAATTTACTAATCCATCCTTTCATCCAAGTTTTAAGATCCTGCTACAATTCAGACAAACAGGTCTAAGTTCTCAGATGCAAAGATAATTGAGGTGAAACCTCTATGCATCATGAGCTCACCAATAAGGAACATAAGCATGCTTTCCACTATAATTATGTATCTTTAAGGAAAAACAATAACCACTCACAAAATCAACTGCTTATAGTGGCTCACCTTCCCTCACATTTTCTAAACCTTCTTCCACTCTGGCTCCCTACTCACCTGATTCTAAACTCTTGATTCTGTATCAAAGAGCAATTTGTGGGAGATGCTTGGCATCTATTTTCTTTTCTTTTGACAACAAAGCCCAATTGCCTTTTAGGAAACTACCAGACATTCTTTGACCACAATCAGGGTGGAATGTTAATCTAGGTTCTATGCTTGAGCATGATGTTAGAAATGACCCAGTCTACACAGATTGATTGTTCCTTCTCCCTGGAATTTAAATCTTGAGCAGAGAAAGCTGAGCTAGCAATTGTACTGGGATGAAGCTGGAAATTAGTTGTTACTGTGTTTTTAACCTAGATCTTGGGTGGCTATGACTACTGATCTTTACCCAGCTGGGTTTTCTAGATTTTGTGTTAATTTCTGTGAGTCCTGCTAAATCCTTTCTATTGATTCCCTTCTGGTCTGAGTTACTTGGAATGTATTTCTCTTGCATGAAAAGAAATAATTTTAATCAATATGTCCATATTTGGTATCTACCCTGCCCTTTTATTCACTCTTGAGAGTTTTACTTTTATTTTATTCTCGGTGTCTTCTAAGTAAACGATCACTGCCACCCCAAAGAGATTTAACTTGGAAGTCTCCTTCTGACTCTGGCTCAGAGCTCCTTCATAGTCACTTCCACAATTCCTGGCATAAAATACCTAGTATGTACTCTAATCAAGGCAACTCATGCCTTGTTGGAGATTTGGCATGAAATGTATACCGAAACTTTATAAGAGTAACAATATAATAAAGCTATTCACAAAAGACACGCATTCTCCAAAAAAGCTAAAATGAATTTCAATATCATCTTCCACCCCTTCACTTGACCTTGCACTTAGCATTCTGGCCATACCAACCATTATCCCTGAGCAACTGTTTCATTCATAACTCCATGCACTTGCAACACAATTTCCTGAGTCAGAATATCCTTTTCATCTCTTCTCCCAATCTCTTCCTATAAACTTCACACCATATACATATCACAAGTGATAAGTATGTAACCATTTATGGGATTCTTTAGTATTTTAAGGCACTGTGTTAGCTTTACGTGGTACATTACATTTAAGCCTCATAAAAATACTATGAAGTAGGTACTGTAAAGCATTACTTTATAGATGGGGAAACTGGCTTTGTAATACCATGGAGTAGGAAAGTACCAGAAGTTGGATTTTGAGTCAAAGCAGATGTAGCCTATAGATTGTGTTCCTAGTGACTACAGTAAACAGACTTTTCATGTGGTTAGTTATGTGTCTACACTTAAAAATTATAATTGTTTATATACCATATGTAATTGTATATATCCTAATTTTTGTTAGAGAATTTTGTTTAGATAAGTTCCTCCTCTAGCAAACCTTATCTGGTCTCATTAATATTTCTAATCATTTTCTCACTAGTGCAACAAGCGTATTACACCTTGTTTAGTCCTTATTTCATTCTAATTTTATTATACTTAGCTCTTTATATCTCTTTTACATCAATCTTTAAGCTTCTAAAAAGTAGAAAATTGGTTATGGCAGCGAAGGTGTGAAATATCTAGTAAAGGGCATGAACCTTCAAGGCAGGTATGTCTGGACAAAAATCCTAGATTTCTACTTACTACTAGTGTACCCTAATAGTCTTCTCCCTAGACTTAGTTTTCTTATATGTAAAGAGGATTACAATACTTACATTGCAGGATACTAAGGAGTGCCTTACCTATAGCAGGCACTGAGTAATTACTTACTGAATCAATGCTATTTAAGGATTCAATATAAGCTACTAGTCTATTTTAATTTCCATTTATCTCTTATCTCTTTAAGATCTTGCAGAATGTTTTCACTTATCTCTTTAGGATCTTGTAAAATATAACATTATGTACATCTTGCATTGTACAAAGTAATGATAATGTAATAAATCTAACTTTTTAATATATAAATCTCATAAATAATATGATTACAGCAAAAGTAGTATATGAAATATTTTAATGACTACATTTGAATGAATTAAAAGGAACGAACTAATCCTCAGTGCAAATATATGTATACACACACACACACACGCACACGCACACACATACACACACACAGGGTTTCAAAAATCAGTCTCATTAACCTTATATTTTGGCCTGTGGACCATAGCTTTATTTTTTTTTTTTACTGGATAGTTGTAAACAAAATTTTAATCTGTTTGCACTACACTTCTGCACCTTTCCACCTACTTGCCCCTCTTCCAAATATAACAATGCTGCATCATCTTGTGTGGTTAAAGTGTGACCAAATGTAATTTAGTAAGAAGGGAGGTGAAGTGACCCGGAGTACGAAATTTAAAAATACGATATGGGGATATATGTATATGTATAGCTGATATGGGGATATATGTATATGTATAGCGATATGGGGATATATGTATATGTATAGCTGATTCACACACCATTGTAAAGCAATTATACTCCGATAAAGATGTTTAAAAAAATGAACATCACACTGCTTTTCATATTGAATACGTAGCATTAATTCACACTGCAAGCAACTCGATGCAAATATTTTGTTGCAAAATAGAGGAAAGTAAGGGACTTTCTTATATTCACTGCAGCTGTGGGGAAATTTGAAAAACTGATATTCAAAAAATCAGACACAGGCACTTAGCTATGTACTGAGATTCAACTTCTGGCAATTTGAATACATATTCCTCACCCGATTATAGTCATGCTATCAATTTAGGGCACTGACAGGTATCTGGCATCACATGGATGTATCTATGTGATTCAGGCTGATTTCTGATGGGATCTCATAAGGCTACCGTTTGGCGCCTTGGTTCTGCCTTTATCTTAAATACTTCCTTTCCCAGGACAATGTCTTTGCTTTTTGCCAGCTATATACAGGAGGAATATATATATTTGTGGGGGAAAAGAGTCAATCTTAGCTGACTACAGGCAGAAAAAAGGATGAAAAAATTGAAAAGAAGTGTCAATGGATATTAGAATATATTTCCAATTTCTTGGTCAGACTGACAAGAGATATATATACATATTTTCAAAAAGAGATATTTACAAAACTGCTTTTCAACAATTAACATATGTTGGCATGTGAGTTGAGGAGATTAAAATATAGGCTCACTGTTTCAATCTCAATTGTGAGATTATATCTGAGTTTTCTGGTTTATACAATGAAATCCTATTCTCCATCCCACATTTCCCAAATAATCTGGCCTCTTATAAGAAAGACTTGGTATATCTACTTATACATTATTTCCATTGCAAGCATGGACAAATTGGATGCCTAATTATAATTTGGGAGTTACATCAATTATAAACCTCAGTCTACGCTTCAGATAACATAAATCTTGGGGGATATGTGAATGATAAGCCACTGAGCAATTCTGCTAAAGCCAGATCAATTAAAATCTTAGACTGAGAAGGATTCTCCTCCATTGTCCACATAATCTAGGTATAACCATTTAATCAAGGAGTTCAACAAGTACCTCAGGTACCAAGGATATGTCTTTGAAGGAGCATATGCGATTGCATGTTTAAATTCTTCTTTGCTTGTTAACACCTAGTCTCAATTCCTCAAAGCTATAAATCAAGTCCTCAAATATCCTTCAAAACGCTGGATGAAAGGAATAAAAGCAATACTTTAGTTCCCACTGCAATCCACAGTTAGACAGTAAATGTTGGATTTGTGGCCAGGCAAACTTTTGATTTTGTGGATTTCAGCTCAAACTCGATACTTTCTACTTTATCTTTGGCACAATTCAAACCCAAGCTTTGAGGCTTCTAGACCTTGTAAAGCACCAGGTAAAGTATATCAAAGGATAAAAAAATTCAGTGCAAATCAGATTGGTACAGTTATTTTATAGGCATATTCTTTTATATAGTATCAAGGCATAATGTGAAGCTGCTTGTTCTGAACTACCCATGAAAACAGAATTATTTTGTTTCAAAAATAAAATATTTAATAATTGTTTGCTAAGATCTATGCTTGAAACAAAGGAATTTATAATGAGAAAATTAAAGTTGATCAGTTTCTATAAAAAGCAGTGACCATAAATTGACTAAAAAAATTTTTTTTCCAAATTCTATGTACCTGATGTTTATCCTTTGATTTAAATTATTATAAAATTGATATTAAAATTATATTTTAAAATAGTATAAATTAAAATAGGACTTTGTTTAGGCTTTTTCATTTAACTCAATTTATTCATTGTCAGGACCCATGCACTACAGAAATGTGAATTTTTGAATAAATTATATTAAAATACTATGCATTGGGTTCTTTAAAATGATGTTATTTTATTGTGTTCCAATAGGTAATCAGATGCAACTTATTTTACTTCCAAATAAACCACCTTCTCTAGAAAGTATGCAGAGAAAAGTACAGCTTTTATATGAGATAGCAAAATATTTTCATCTAACCTGTCTAGATAAAGTATTCATAATCATTTCATTGGCGTTAACTCTATACTAGCTCTAAGACAAACTAAATTTTCACACAAAAATAGAAAAGAAAACAATATTCACTTCAGAAGATTTAAATTTTGTAGAACAGTTCCACAGTTTGGGGGAAAATAACTGTTATAAACCAACAGAATTACTTTTAAATAAAATATATTTAATTATATAACTTTGTTATATATCTGCCTTAAGACAGTTTTTCTCTGTCAAGTTCTTTTGTTCAATGAGAGCATAAATTACATATTTAGCATGCACTTTGTTTCATGGTTATTCAGATGTGTATTGTGTATTCTATTTGTCTCATTGGGTGTTGGACATATACAGACAAAATAAAAAGCCAGCCTATTACCATACTGTAGATAGTGGAAAAAGACACTAGCCTCCTGGGTCAGAGGCAAACTATTTTATTATTTAGGACCAAAGCAGTAGCTTGAATGTAGTCAGCATAAACTTCACACTGCTTCCCCATGTCCCACAAGTTCCACTAGGGTAGCACAGTGCCTATGGTGGATAACTGTACACACAGTGGGTTCTGTTAATGGAAAACTTGCTAGATTCGCCACTTTTATAGTAAACAAAAGAATGCCTGATTTTTGTCTAGAGAGAGATGTTCCCTCATCCCTCATGGTTGCTCGTTGCAAATACAACCCTAAGAAATGGCCCAAATAAAGAGCATTCAGAGACTTCATTTTTTGGAACACCCAGAAAGAATTTTAAGGGCCACGGTAGATTACCATTCCAACCGACTGTTTAAGAAAGTGTATACATGTTTGAAAATTTTAAATAGAAACAAATAAAAAAACCTTAAAAATGACATAGAAGCTTTATAAACCAACCAAATTAAACTCACAGAAATGAAAAATACCATAAAGGTGAATTAAATGGATAGATAAAACAGTAGACTAGTCAAATAGAGAAACAGTAAACTGTAAGATCAGAAGAACCTATCCAGAATAAGCACAGAGTTATAAAGATAGACATTTTGAAAGAGATGGTAAAAAAACAAAAAAGAATACACAATTAGATCAAACACTTAACAGAGCCCTAGAAATGGGCAAGAGAAATTTAGGTAGAGAAAGTATTTAAGAGACAATGACTGAAAATTTTCCAAATTGAACAAAAGACATCATACCCATATTAAAAAAAAATCCCAAAGAATCTTTAGCAGGTTAAATAAACTGCAATCTACACCTAGACTCAACATATTGAAATTATTAAAAGACAAAGCCAAAGGGTAAAATATTAAAATAGGTGAAAAGATGGGAAAGAGAAAGATTTCTTACAAAGAAACTACATTAGGTTGATATCTGAATCCTAGAATTAATGTTGGCCATTTAACAGTCATATGGAAATATATAACAGTCATATTTGTTTCATATAGAAATAAAACCTGTAAAATGACATAGAAGCTTTACAAACCAACCAAATTAAATTAAAAGAAGTAATCCCTCAAGTCAGGATATTTGATACTCTATAGACTTGTAGAGAATACAGTGATGCTCTCATGGAGAGATTCATATCATGCACTGCACCACCTTCTTGCCATCTGCTTTCTCACTTGGCTTTTCCTTTTCTCTTCCTCTTGCTCTTTCTATTCTCTATTTCTCACAACCAAGAATCTTTGAAATAGAGTTACTGCCAGAGTCACTTCCTTCTCCCCTAACATTCTAGGTTTCACTCTAATCTAGATAATCAGTCCATATCTTCTAATCAAATAGGATATTTCTGAAATAAAATGTTCCAGAAATTAAATCCTGGTTATTACTTTTTCACCTCACAACACACAAATGATTTTATAGCTCAATTATGCAATCAATTAATGCAAAGTTACTTCAAAGTTTCATCATTAAAAAAATATGGATTCTACAGGTATAAGTAGCAAGGTTGAAATGAGACTCATGGCCTCATCATTTCATCAAGTCCAATCTTCTTTCTGATTTCTTATTGCAGTAAATATCTTCACTTTATAGCCACTTTTTAAAAGGTGAGGAACTCCAAGATCTTTATACAATTCCTTCCTCCCCCTCACTTTTCACATTCAATCAGCAACTATGTGTAGCTAATCATCTTCTAAATGTTCCTCAAATATGTCTTCTTTCTTATGTTATTTCACCATAATTTTTCAGCTGCAGCATACCAAAGGTACACCTTCATAACACCTGCCTTCAGGATAAGTTCAAGCTGTCTTCCATATCATTACTAAAGGAATCGTTCTAAAATCCAAATGCATTCCTCTACTTGGAATATTCACTCCATATATTACGTTTCTTCTAAATCACAATTAAGTAACTATGAAAAAAATCTACAAAAATCAACTCAAGCATTAACTTAGAGAACAGTGGTCATATCCCCCAACCAAAGATTTGGTGTCATATCTTTGTAGTCACATAGGAACAGGGACACGTTTTTCATGGGCATATGAAAGTGTGTATCTTTCTCAGACCTTATTTTATCATAATGTAAGTAGCGGTGTAATTTTCTACATCTCTCACTAGATAAGGAGTTTTCTAATGTCATGTATAACTAATATATATTCAGTGATTAGTAACTGCCAGGGAGTATGCTAAAACTATGCATGGATTGCCTCATTTAATTGTCATAAACCCCATGAAGTGCATAGTTATTATGAGCATTTTACAGATGAGGAAACTAAGTGTCACAGAAGTAAAGTAAGAACTTAGCTAGATGGTAATGGAGACAAAATTCAAACTTAGAGAAGACAGCTTGAGAGCTGGTTTTCTTAACAACTATACTCCCTCCTTTAGAGTTCAAGAAACATTTCTCTGTTTCTATATCTTCTATGTCTAACACAATACCAGAAGAGTAATAGACATACTGTAAATATTCACTGGATGATTACATGAATGAATGAATGATGAAGAGATGACTAATGAATATTTTAATAGAGTGCTTTTCACTTTGATGTAAGAGATTTGCATTAAATATAAGATTTGGCCAGCAAGAGTCTGTACTTAAAATACTAATAAAAACTGTATTTGAGTTAAAGCTTCATAAAAGGAAAAAATGTATTTTTAAAATTTGAGTATTATAAAGATTTAAATGATTTCTGGGTTTTGAATAAATGTATAATACTATGCTTTATGCACAGATACATTCAAAATACAGCCATACACAGAATGAGTCTGCAAAATTCTCTTTGCTTTCCCCCATGCCCCACATATTTAGCAATTTTAGAGATGGTGACCATAAGTATCCTAAAAAAATATATCACCATATTCCTCATCTGTAAAATAAAGACAATGGGCTATACAGTCTCAAAGGTCCCTTCTAGTTCCATCATTTATAATCTTCTGACTTAAGTTATATCATATGTTTTACTAGTGCACAGCATGTTTTCTTTTAGTTCCAGACTAATTTCTTTTTTTCCCCTGAGTCTGTACACTAGTACTAATTGTCATGTCTAATCTATAGGCCAATTTGTAAAGAAAAAAACAATCCAATGGGGACACTGCAAAGAATCCACAATTTGAAGAGAGTAGAGTGGGAGACATGCTGTGCCTGGGTTGAAACAGCTGTTTCAAGAAACTTAAGTGTCTGAGGAAGTCATCCCGAGAAAGGCCATCCACTGTGGTTTGATCTCTCCACTGAAGCACTGGCTGCCCATATGCTTGGTGAAAGCCCAGTCTGTTAGACCCATGCCTAGGGCTAGTTTTCCTCTTGTTTCTGCCCAGGAAATAACACCAGAGTGTTTCTAAAGTATAAGTGAAATAAAATTTCATTACGGTAGAGCTCTGAATGAAACTGAGGTTACATGATAGTACATTAATTGGGCTGAGTAAGTCAACATTGTGCTTTATAAGTGGATAAAGGGGAAAATTAAAAAAAGAATAAAAGGGTAATGTTTAAGAACATGTGTGCAGAACTGGACGATTTTTTAAATGCTTCTCAAATATTTTCTCTTTAATCCCCACAAGAGTCCTCTGAGTATACTCATAATTACTTCAATTTTATAGATGAAGGAACTGATTTTCAGAGAGTTGCTTAGGAGCCATAATTAGTAAATATGGGGTCTAGACTCAAAACTAAATCTCCTGTAACAAATTCCTTGCTCTTTCCATCACTGCACATCAACCCAAGAGAGAGGATATACTCAAGGCATATTTAACTTCCTACAATAAATTATATATATATTTTAATGGCAAACTTTTACGGAAAGAAAAGTAATTTGCATGAGTTGCTATTTAAGAAACAGCTTTACGTAGCTTATCTCTTAAGAACACAAATTATTTTCACAGAATATTCAATTTATTATCTTACTCTCTATTAGCGAAAAGAGTTAATTAAGAATATGATTGAGCATTGATGATGGAATGTAATCAAACATTATGTGATTCGTACAAAAATAACATTTAAAGTATCTTTAAATACTTAAAGTGAATCTTCCTGAACCATGTGAAAAACTCAAGGACATCGTTCTATCAGGACCAACTGACCTTAGACACCTACCTTTGTCAGAAACCACTAACTGCTTACCTCACATAGTCGCCTCCTCTTGTTTACTAAAAGTACCTCAAAAAACTAAATACAGCATTTCCAAGATTTTCCATGCCTATGACCTATAAGTTGCTAATAATAGCTGGATGGCTCCAAAGGAAGTTCTCGAAGTGTGAAAAACTCACTGGAGTGTACATTTTGCCCTTTACCCTTTCCCTTTTTCCTGAATGGAAGGTGGGCATGTCGCTAGATGTGGAGCTGCCAATTTGGGACTAGGAAGAGAGAAGTATGAAACACACTGTCTGCTAAGGATGGCTGAGAAAAGAAAGAAGGAACTTACTATTGTAATGGATTGTGGAGCCACATTGAACCAGTCCCCGCCTGCCTTGCATGATACAAATAAACTGATATTTGTATCACTATTATTTGGGTTCTCAGTTATATGCAGCTGAACACAATATCTGACACATTTACCCCAAACCAATCACTATATCCAGGAAGAATGATGGGAACTGATTGGCTTATAACTGATTGGTCTAAGGCCTCTCACCTCACTAATTTCTGTCCAGTTAGATATATTTTTAAATCAGGCCAACCAGATCCTATATCACAAAAACCATATAGATGCTATAAAATGGGGAAAATCCAGGTCCTGTTAGAAGGGGGAGAAGAAATAAAGAGTGATAGGTAGTCCCTCACAAATGTCCACTATAATATTCACACGCCATAATTTATTTAAGTCTTCCACTTGGGGATACCGGACTATTTCTATTTTATTATTATCATAAGCAATGTCTTGTTAAGCTCCTTTGTAGACAAATCACTGTAAGAGTTTCTCTGTGTGTGTGTTTGTGTGTTCAATAGAAAGAGAATTACTGGCACAGATCTTACTAAATTTTCTTATAACCCTTAATATATTTTGCTAAATTTATTTTCATGCTTGTTTCAACTCAAGTTTCTGCCCAAGTGTGTAAGAGTGTTCATTCAAAGTACAGTTACCATCATCATCATTTATTTCTATCACTATATGTATATATTTTGCTTAGTTGCATATGCAAAAATTATCTTACATATTGATTTTAATTTTTTTGATTTAAACAAATGTTTTTAGTTTCAGTTTTTGAATAATAAGCATTTTTATTTGTTAATCATGAAGTAATTAATAAAAAAAATTCAAAAAGTGAAAAGTGTGATTTTAAATAAATGTCAATTAAAAACTCTGGCAGTGGTTCTCAAACTTCTGTGTGTGCATCAGCTGGGGGGGTTTTCCCCAGCTATATCGAGGTATAATTAACAAATAAAATCATATATATTTAATTAAGGTGCACAACATTATGATGTGATATACATATACACTGTAAAGGGATTACCACAATCAAGTTAACACATCATCACCTCACAGTTACCTCTTTTGTGGGTAATGAGAACCCTTAAGAATTGTAGCAAATTTTGGGTATACAATACTGTATCATTATCCATAGTCACCATGTGCATTAGATCCCCAGAACTCATTCACCTTACAACTGAAAGTTTGTACACTTTAACCAACATGTTTCCATTCCTCACATCCCCTACCAACCACCATTCTACTCTCTGATTCTATGAGTTCAACTTTTTAGACTTCACATATAAGTGAGGTCATACAGTATTTGTCTTTCTCTGTCTGACTTATTTCACTTAGCATAATGCCTTCCAGATTCATCCATGTTGTCACAAATGGCAGGATTTCTTTATTTTTTATTGCTGAATAATATTCCACTGTGTGTGTTAGTGTGTATAACACATTTTCTTACCCATTCATCTGTCAGTGAACACTTAGGTTGTTTCCATATGTTGCATATTGTGAATAATGTTGCAATGAAAAGGAAGTGCAGATATCTCTTTGAAATACAGATTTCATTTCCTTCAGATATATACCAAGAAGCAGGATTGCTGAATCATATGATAGTTCAATTTTTATTTTTAACTTTAACTGTATTCCCTTTTCTGTGAACAGTTTATGCCTTTAATTATGTTTTCTAAGGATCTTATTGTTTTTGTCTAAAGATTGTTTTGGCTTTTCCATATAAGCCAATTATTTTTTCAGTTCCTTAACTGTAATTAAAACTTCTCTTTTAATAATTTGAATTACAAGATTTCAAATTTTAGAATAACCCAGGCTTTTGAAGTATCTTCTGTGAGTTCCTATATTGCTTTTATATTTAATTATAAATCAGTTAATTACTCATTTATATTTTCTTACACCAAATCTTTCTATTATTTTTTAATAGCTTTTCATTTTGTTGATCATTTCTATGGGTAGTTTAATTTTAATTTCTTTTTTTTTTATTTTCACCAGTTTTTTTTGTACAGTTCCTTTGCGTTGATGATATTTTTCCAGCATGTTTAGGAATATGCTCATTAACATTTACTATTTCCTATATTATAAAACACAATTAAGAATATAGATTTCTGGGCTTCCCTGGTGGCGCAGTGGTTGAGAATCCGCCTGCTAATGCAGGGGACACGGGTTCGAGCCCTGGTCTGGGAGGATCCCACATGCCGCGGAACAACTAGGCCCGTGAGCCACAACTACTGAGCCTGTGCATCTGGAGCCTGTGCTCCGCAACAAGAGAGGCCGCGATAGTGAGAGGCCCATGCACCGCAATGAAGAGTGGCCCCCGCTTGCCACACTGGAGAAAGCCCTTGCACAGAAACAAAGACCCAACACAGCAAAAATAAATAAATAAATAAATAAATCTGTTCTTAAAAAAAAAACAAAAAAGAATACAGATTTCCCTTCAAGTTCTTATTTAGCGTCATTAAACTTCACACATCATGCTACTATTCAATCATAATTATTTTATAGTAGTTAATAAAGCATTTTACTCATTCACTATTAATAAATTTATTTTTGTTCCAGACCTATAGGTTCAAGAACAAATGTTAATTACTGAATTACTAATGTTATATTGTAGTCAAGGAACGTTTCTTTAGGTGGAGTTGATATTTCGTAATTTGATGAAACTTTCTTTCCAACCTAAACGCAATAATTTTTGGCAAACGTTGTGTCTTTGAAAAGAATCTGGGGAGTAATAGCCACAAGAAGGCAGAATAGTAGGCTCCTAAATCTCCCTCCTCCTAAAAACGGATGCACGGAACACACAAATATACATGCATCAATTCCTTCTGAGAAAAACCCAGAAACTAGTTGAGAGTTCCCTACCAACTGAGAAAATATCCACACTGAAACAGGTAGGAAAAGCGGAGATACACTCTGGTCATAAACCGCGCAACCACGCCCCTGGCACAGGGCCACATAATCTAGACAGAAGCCCCCAACTCCAGTTCTTCCCTGAGGAGTGAAAAGTCTGGACCACACATCTAATACCCCAACTTCCACTGTTTCCACCTGAGGGGACTGAACCCTAAATCACCTACTTCTGGGAGCTGAGAGGGCGGAGTATTCACTAGCCCCCTAGGACCACAAAGAACAAAAAGGCACTTTTTAAACCTGCACAAAAGCATTTCCAGGGGCTGGTCCCCGTGGCCTAGCGCCGAGGGCAGGCCGTGATGCCCGACTCTCAGCTCCTCCCTGCAAAGGGCCAGACCGCGCATCTAACTTCCAGATACTTCTGAAGACTCTCTGACTGCTGCCCGAGGGTCTGGTTTCTAACTTGCTTACCTTTTCTGCTGACAGCGTCCTCTGGGAGCCTGGCCCTGTTCTGGCTGGCGAGACCTAAGTAAACTCAGTAAGATTGCCCTTCACGGTCCTTCTGTGGTAACTTTGCCTCTATGGTAGCCGGTGGGAGCTGCGGCCTGAGGAAGCGGTGAGGCACGAAGGCACTTCCGGTGGTTCCTCCCTCTGCCCCGCCCGACTTCCTGGAAATAAAACCCCGGCGCCAGCTTTTACGGGGAAGGAATTGCATCATACTTCAATGCCTGGGGTTTTTCGGGTGCTGCGTGTCTGGCTTTTAATTCATGTGTGTCTGGGAACTATCCGAGTCTGGCATTTGCTACTCCTTCTGGGTCTACCGAGAATATTGGGAAGTTTTGAGTGGCTTTGCAGGCTCTCCTGAGGTGCCTCTTCCTGCCTCACTCTAGCACTAAAATCCAGCTCCCAGCTTCTCCCTGGAAAGGGATAGACTGCACATCCAGTGTCCAACTTTCCAGCTGTTTCCCGAGGGTTTGGCTTCTAAATGGCTTGTGTCTGAGAGTCTGGGACAGGCAGCCAGTCTCCAGGGAGTTTGAAATGGGGGGCGGCCACTTCGTGCCTCAGACCTCCGCCCCTGCTGCAGAGACGGAGCCAAACCTCCAGGTAGCCCACCTGTCTCTGAGAACTGAAGGGGCCCCACGTTCTCTTGTCCCCCGAGGGTGACAGAAAACAAAGCAGTCGTGCAAAAGAGCGTGTGACCTGAAGTAGAATGCAGGCATTGGCCTCAGCTCCTCTCTCCAGCTTTGTGCAGAGCAAGTGGGTGCTAAACTCCAGCTCCAAGATTCTTCCTGAGGAAAAAAAGGAGTGGAAGCACACATCTAGCACCTCAGCTTTTCAAGATGCTACTCAAGGAACTGGCTTCTATCTTGCCTGTCTTGGGGAACTAAAGGGACTTGGCACATCCTAACCTGGGGGGGAAAAAAAAAGGTAACTATGTGAAGAGATGGTTACGTAATTGGCTTGACTGTAGTAATCATTTCATTATGTATATGGATATCAAACATCATGCTATACACCATAAATATATAGTTTTTTTAAAAAAAATTAAGCAATGAAAAAGTATATTCCTAATGGCTTTTTGGGAGCAGAGCAGTGTTGCTTATATATCTGTTAGAACAGTTTATAAATTATGTTCAAAACTTCTAAAATTTCAACTGTTTTAGCTGCTGTATCTATCATTTTCTAGCATTTAAAATGTCTCTTATGACTTTAGATTTTTTTAACTAATTATCTTTTTCTATCATGTATCAAACCACCCTTGTAGATAGATAGTAACCTTTTGGGAGAGTGAGGAGGATAGAATATATATGTGTATATATTTTAAGTGGTCTAATCCCTCTCCTTTTTCTAAGCTCTGTTCATATAACATCTCTCACTAACATTTCATGCTAGTCAGAACTCACCAAAACCCTCGTCAGTAGTATTGAAACCTTCAATTCTCATAAACTGACTTCTGAGACTCTCACAAGAGGATGCTCCTTTTTTGGGAAAATTTGCTTATTGATATTAGGAATAGCAAGATGTATTCTAATATAGTGTATGGCTTATGTAAACTTGATTATAAATACATTTCCTCATAAACAAATATACATAAACTTTAATGTTGATTTAATATTTTATAGACCCAATGATTTATCTTAGGTACACTCCAAATATCTATTATAAAATAAGAGATTTTACTTGGTTCCCATAGTTTTAAAATCAATTATATATTTATTTGAATCAGTCAGACTCATGAACTATTCCCGATGACAAACACATGGGAGATTTAACAGGCAATTTATTACTTTTACAGTGATTATGCCATTTTGCTTTTTGAGGGACTAGAACACTGATGGTCATCATTCTTGGCATCCCAACCTAGCGTAAATGTGCATAGGACTGAATTCTAATCAGAAGTGTTCCTGAGGGATGACATACAGTGATTAGGTGTTAACTTTTTCCTGTTAAATGATTACTTGTCAGTATACTCTAGTCATCTTGATTAGTGGTACCCCACATATTGACAGATTTTCCCTTAGGATGAGATACTTCTAAGATGGCAGCTCTCAAATGTTACGTCTTCATTTTTTCATCTTTTCCCTTTAGTGGCTAATCTGTTATTGAAATTAAAAGGATACATCTTTCAAACTCATTCTCAGAATTCTCACTTGTTAATAAGTTTTGTCTTACTCCTGTCCTTTTGCTGCTAAAAGTAATCAGAACCATTTGCAATGCTTTTTGACCTACAGTTGGCCTTTGATAAAATAGAAGTTGCACCAAAATATATGCTTTGATATGGATTTTTGGTTTATAATCATTTAAAATATATTAAGGCACCACTGATTAAGAGTAAAAAGTAATATACTTTATAGATATATTTTCAATTTTAAATGATAAAAATGGTGACTTCTTTGTGTCACGTAATTTTATATCCAACATTCTATGATTCTGTGTTTATGATTGTTTAACTGTAGAATCCTAAATAATAGCCCTGAAAATCTTCCAGATAATTTGATGTTTTATGTATACTAGCTCATTTTGTTCTCATACTATTTTACAGATAAGACAATGAGTCTCAGCAAAATCAAATGACTTTCCTAGTGCACAAAACTAGTAAGGAATGAAGCAAGTACTCACATCTGAGCAGCCTTGTCCAGGGTCCTCTGGGCTTTTTTGAAACCTTTGGCAACATATGGTAAACGGCAATACATCAAACTACGTATATTACCCAAACAGAGGATAGAAAACTTCTTATATGGGTACAGGAATCCAAGGGAAAAAAATATATAACATTGTCTTGGAAGTGGAATGGCAACATACTGGCGGGGACAGTGTTTTTGACAAGGTAAGTGTAAAATAGAAATGTAAAAGTTCTATTTTTTTCTACTACTAATTAGTGTAGCATACTGTCTCTCTTTTTTTACCCAAAAAGTATTTTTAAAGCTTTTGTAAGAATGCCACAATTATTCTTATCATTACATATCTTTTTTTCTGGATGTTCTAGACAATAATTAAGAAAAACTAATGAGAAATAGATCTTTGAAAGAGGGTGATTATCATTAGTATTTGTAGAAGTGATTATATTTTTAAAAAATATCTCTCCCCCGCAAAAAATATATATCTCCCAAAGACGCAAGAGGGAAGAGATATGGGAACATATGTATATGTATAACTGAATCACTTTGTTATAAAGCAGAAACTAACACACTATTGTAAAGCAATTATACTTCAAAAAAGATGTTAAAATATATATATATCTCCCAAGAAATTCAATTAAAACATTGTTGGAATTGAAAAATTCATCTCATGTGAAAATAAAATGGGAATAGTTTCATATGGCAACATAAAATATAAAATGTCTAATAATAAATGAAATAAAATATATATAACTTAAAAATGTGCATTATAAATGTTTCTTGGAAGGAAAATGAAGCAGACAGATAATTGGATATGTGTACCTAATAATAGATGGTATTGTCTCTATTAATTCATTGAGGACATATTTATTGAGTAATCAGTGTATGGCAGGTACTCCATGGATAAAATGTGTGAGCCAAAACATTGCCTTTACAAAGCTTACTGTTGAGTTGAAGATACAGATTAGTCATAGGTACTGTAAAAATAATTATATAATAGAAGGGTGTAACCTAGTCAGGAATTCATAGAAATCACCCTAAGAAACAAACTTAAAATCTGAAATAAATTGAAGAGTCTCCTAAATGCAAAGAATGGGACTGGGTAACCTCTTCAAAGCAGAGGGAACTTATGGTAAAGACCCTGGTTGGGGCAGAAACATAGCAGTATTAGGGGAAAAATCCTGTGGAGTTAAAATATAGTGAGCAACAGGAAGTACATTACAAGGTAAAACTGTGATAGTGAGTACATATCAGATGATATTGTTCCTGCAAAGACCTGTTAATGATGTATTCTTAAGAGCAAAGGGAGACCATTTTAATATTTTAAATTAGAGGGAAACATGATTATATTTGTGTTTTGTAAAAATTCCCCTGGCTGCAGTGAGAGAACAAATTTAAAATGGAATAAGAATTCAGGGAAACCAGAAAGACAAGAAGGGAAAGCACAGAGGGTGAAGACAAAGATTCCCTCCAGCTTTCTGACTGCAGCAGTGTCATTCATTGAGACAGAAATACTAAAAGAACAAAATATTTCTGGAAATTAAAACCTAGAACAAGGAAGTAAAAATGTTAACCAAATTATCTATCTATCTGTCTATCATCTATCTATCATCTATCTTTCTATCTATCTGCCACCACTAGAATTTAGTGTGTGATAAAGATATGATTTTATATAGGGAGAGAGACACAACTATTCAGTGAGTAGTAATGGGACCAATGGCTAACTGCGGGGATTTTAAAAATTAGAACATAATTTCAAAACTTTTAATAAAATAAATTTTAACTATATTATTTAAAATAATGTTTAAAAATTTTAAATTTAAGAAAATTAAGTAAAGTCTAAGTTAAATATTCTGCGACTAGGGAGTATTATGATTATTAAACAATTGATCTCAGGTTCAAACTGATCCTTCTGTACTCTGCTTTGTGAGACTGG
The DNA here is from genome assembly GCF_059928025.1 of Delphinapterus leucas. Lineage (NCBI taxonomy): Eukaryota > Metazoa > Chordata > Mammalia > Artiodactyla > Monodontidae > Delphinapterus > Delphinapterus leucas. The sequence goes on from NC_143140.1 coordinate 34,015,685, forward strand.
GGCTGGAACTTTGCAAACCACATTTCTCTTTCAATGGCTGGCTCCTATTAGTTTCTTTTTCCAATAGAAGTAAGTAGAGTAAGGCTGCAGGAGGAAGAACATGCTACTTCTGTCTGTTTCCTACTCCTGTCTCCATCTCACAACTTCTTGCAGCAACAGTGAGCTAATTTCTGTAGCAGCACCTGATTTCAGTTTTCAGGGTTTCCATATACTGTGTCATCTCTTAGGTAGCCTCAACTTAGCATCACCCCTTCTTCAGAAGTCTAAGTTCCAAATTCACAAAACTTTTCTTCCAAGCTTTTAAATGTTATCAATTCCAACCTTATTTCTTTGTCCCCCAGCCGCTTCCTTCTGTTATACCTTGATGACTCCTTTTTGTCTTTCTAGTTCTCTAAGACCTGGTTTACTATTCTTTATACACTCTATTAAGCTGTCTGATGAAGTGTCTGTATCCAGACTAGACTGGCTGGTAGGGAACTGTTATTTAAATATGATATCCATTAAAAAAAAAAACTTTAGAAGAAAAGAATTACAGATTTATCAATGTTTATTAGAAAACTGACCAATATTCCCTGGGAACCTACTATGTGTTAAGCACTTCTCTAAGTGCTGGGGACACAGGAGTAAAGACAGACTGAATCCTTGACATTAAGGAGCTTATAGGACAGTGGGGGTTAGGTTGTGAGATAAGACAAGATAGGTTCAAGTGTTGATAAGTACTTTGATAAAGATAAAAAATAATGATGTGTAGAGCTGTAACAGTGTCTAGGGAAGGGAGTGGGATGGATATTTGATCTGAAACCTAAAGGACAGTAATGGGCATACCATGAAAAGACATGGAGTTCCCTAAACACAAGAAAAAGCATGTACAGTCCTGCAAGTGAAATGATCTGCCATTCTTTCTGTTCTTGAAAGAAGGGGGAAAAAATGTCTCTGCTCCTGCAAGAAAATAGATAGATAGATAGATAAGTAGATAGATAGATAGATAAACAATAAGGAAGAGGAGAGTGGAAAAAAATAAAATTAGTGAAGTCAGCTGAAATCAGATCATGTCTGGGCATTTTAGGTCATGGAAAGATGTTTGCATTTTATTCTAGTTAAACTGAGAGCATTTTGAAGGGGTTTAACCCGTAAGTGATATTATCTGATTTGTGCATTTAAAAGATCACTCTGACTGCAGTATGGTGTCTGAGTCATGATGGCCAGCAGTAAGACAGGGGTAGAGCCAGGAGTAAAAGCAGAGAGTGGTTAGGTTGTTGCAGTTGCTCAGGCAAAGAGATAGTGGCATTAATTAAGGGAGAGTATACATTCATTTGTTGAAAACGTGTGTACAAATGAAACATAAAAAGATGTAGGTACAGGAATGTTCATGAAAGCATATTTTAAATTGAGGGGAGTATCTTAGTATGCGCAAATAGAACACACAAGAAAATGAAATTGATACAATACTAAAAACAACATACAGCTATTAAAATAATTTTAGATTAATTTTATTTGCTGAAAATATACCTATGGTCTACATGAAAAAATAGATTACTACAATATGTTTGTATATGTGTATGGCCATAGAAAACAGATAGTTACTATCTGGAGTTTGTATGACTTTGAGATTTGTTTTTCCCTTACACTTTCTTGCATTTTTTTGTTGTTTGCAAATGAGCAATTTTTTTTCCTTTATGGTCAACAAAATATAAAAAAATAAGAAAAAGGGAAAATGTTTAAAATTATATTATCCTATCAATAGAAACAGAAAAAGAATTTACCAAATTCCAACACCTATTAATAACAAAACCCTCAGTAAACAAAGAACAGAGGGGAACTTCCTCAGCTTGATAGATAATATATACAAAAAGTCCACAGCTAACGTTATATTTAATAGCAAAAAACTCAAAATTTTCCCACTAAGATCTAGTACAAGACAAGGATATCCCCTCCTATCACTCCTTTTCAACATCATACTGGAAATTCTAGCTAATGCAATAAAATGAGGAAAGAAGATATACAGATTAGGAAGGAATAAATAAAACTGTCTTTGTTTGCCAGTGACATAATGGTCTATGTAAAATTCTGAAAGAATAAGCAAACAAATTCCTGGAACTAATAAGCAATTATAGCAAGGTTGTAGGATACACAGTTAATATACAATAATCAATTGCTTTCCTGTATTCCAGCAATAAATAAGTGGAATCTGAAATTTAAAACACAACACATTTACATTAGCACTCCCCAAAATGAAACAGTATGTATAAATCTAACAAAGTATGTGCAAGATTTATATGTGGAAAACTACTAACTCTGATGAACAAAATCAAACTGAATAAATAGAGAGATATTCCATGTTTATGGATAGAACAACTCATTATTGCCAAGATATCTGTCCCTTTCAGTTTGAACTGTAGATTCAGTGTAATCCCAGTTAAAATCACAAAAAGTTTTTTGTGGATATCAACAAGCTGATCCTAAAATTTATATGGAGAGGCCAAAAGCCCAGAATACGCACATGATATTGAAGGAGAACAAAGAAAGAAGACTGACACTACCCTACTTCAAAATTTACTATAAAACCACAATAATCAAGAAACTGAGGTGTTAGTGAAAAAAATGGACACATAGATAATGGAACAAAATAGAGAGCTGTGAAATGGACCCACATAAATATAATCAACAGATCTTTGCCAAAGGAGCAAAGGCAATACAACCGAAAAGATAGTCCACTCAATAAATAGTGCTGGAATAACTGAGCCTTCACATGCAAAAAAAAAAAACGATCTAGACACAGACTTTATAGCCTTCATAGAAATCAACTCAAAATGGACAATAGACTTAAATGTAAAATGCAAAACTATAAAATTCTTGGCAGAAAACATGAGTAAACCAAGATTACCATGAATATGCCTATGCCTTTTTATATACAACAGCAAAGACACAATCCAGGAAACAGATACTTGATAAGCTGCACTTCATTAAAATTTAAAGTCTCTAAAAACTCAATGGTAAGGAAACAACATGATTAAAAACTTGGCCAAAGATCTTAACAGAATCCTCAACAAAGAAGATATACAGATGGCAAATAAGCATGTTAAAAGATGTTCCATGTCATATGTCAACAAGGAAATGCAAATTAAAACAACACTATGATACCATTACACACCTATTAGAATGGTCAAAATCCAAAACACTGACAATACCAACTGCTGACAAGGATGTGCAGCAACCAAAACTCACTCATGACTGGTGGAAATGCAAAATGTTGCAGCCACTTTAGAAGACTGTTTGGCAGTTTCTTACAAAACTAAACATACTTTTACCATATGATCCAGCAATCACACTCCTTGGTATTTACCCAAAGGAGTTGGAAACATGTCCATACAAAAAACCTGCACATGGATGTTTATAGTAGCTTCATTTATAATTGCCAAAACTTGGAAGCAACCAAGAGGTTCTTCAGTGAGTGAATAGATAAACAATTGTTTATGTAACATTGTGGAATGGTACAACTATGGAGACAATAAATAGATCAGTGGTTTCCAGGGGCTGGAGGCAGAGAAAAGGATGAATAGACAAAGCAGAGAGGATTTATAGGGCAGTAAAAATATCTGTATGATACCATAATAATGGATACATGTCATACATTTGTCCAAACTCATATAATGTACAACACCAAGAGTGAAATGGAATGTAAACTGTGGACTTTGGGTATTTAAGATCTGTTGATGTAGGTTCATCAGTTGTAATATATGTGTTACTCCAGTGGGAGATCTTAATACAGAGAAGGCTATGTATGTGTGGGTACAGGGGATACATGGGAAATTTCTGTACCTTCCCCTCAATTTTTCTGTAAATTTTAAACTGCTCAAAAAAAAATCATTTATTTAAATAAAAAAAAAAAAGGAGAAAGAAAAAGAAAGTTTCTTCTTGACCTAAGTAATATTCTTAGACCTCAGCTAATTTGGAGCTTATATCTCCAAATAATATGTTTGGTTTTATGCTATTCTTTGCTATTTCTCCAGAATATGTATGCTTAATTCAATGACATTTGTCTGTATATATGAGTTAATTTGAACACTCCTTGATTAGTGACATCTTCATACCTTTTATTTTTTATTAGTGTTATTTGTAAATGTGTTTCAAGAATTTGTATTTAATCTTTTTTACTCTTTTATGGCTTTATTATAATTGATATACAACAATAACTATTTTAAAGGATATGATTTTATAAGCATATGACCCATGAAGTCATACTCATAATCATGATAATGCTTTATCTATCACCACAAAAGTATCTGCATTGTCTTTTTGACCCCCCCCAAACCTCCACCCCACTTTTATGCCCAAGCAACCACTAATCCACTTGTGTTATTATAAAGTTTATTTTATGTATATATATATATATATATATATACATATATATATAAAGTTTTGGAAAATATATATAGAGAGAGAGGGAGAGATAGATTATACACTCTGGCTTCTACACTTAGTATAGTTCTTTTGAAATTTATCTGTGTTGTCACATATGTCAAGAGTTTATTCCTTTTTATTGATGTTTAGTATTGCATAGTATAAATGTACCATACCACAATTGGTTTGGTAATTGTGGTTCCTTCTGGTTCCTTCCAACCCTGTGGAGCCAGCAAGGCCAGTATTTTGAAGAACAGTGTTTTTATCTTAAAGCTACTGTTTCTCATTTAAATTTTGTTTTGGTTTAAACTTTCAATCACATCAAAATCATAGAATTTCATAAAGAAGCTCCGTATCTAGTTCTTAATGAAGAAAATACTTTGTTTGCCAATAGATAACTATGCTGTGTTCTACTTCTTGCCACAAGGAGTTCCCTGATACCTAGGATGATCATTAGTCCCCTTTGCCCTGGAGAGTCCCAATTTAAGCCTGTTTTCCAGGTTTAATTGTTATTAGTTATTTCTTTCACTCAGAATTAATATGAATGATAACAGTAATGAATAATAAATCATATGGCCACCCAAAAGATAATGCAAAAATATTGAAATTTATTTTTGCTTCAGACAGCATTTTTGTTTTATTTCCTTTAAAAATGTAATTATTTAAAATTTTATTTTTATCTGTCTCATGGATCAGTAAAAAATAGAGTTTAAACTGTAGACGTGAAAATACATAAACTATTGAGGTAGGTCATCAATCATTGAGTATTGTGCCAACCACGGAGGTATCAATGAGACTCCTAACTATAAAATCAATAAGATATAAAACAAAACATATACCAAATGTAACTAATGAATCAGTATTAATAGCACATTTAATGTTATAGGATTTCCTTAAATACTTTAAAATCAGTTTCATTAACAAGGGGCTGCAAACACAACTGTTTCACCTCCTCATATTGTTAGGGATTTGTCACAATGTTTGAGAAGCACTTGTTTAAGTTCACACTAACAGAATTTAAGTTTGCTGTGATCTACTTTTAAAAAATAATATGTAGAATAACTGTGCAGACTGAAACACACATATAAGAGGACTTTATGAAATGGTTTGCAAATCATGAATTTGCAACAAATGACAACTTCCAGTGTGTAAAATTCATGTAACATTTCTATAATTTTTAAAAATTATCTGAAGGAGAGAATATAAAGGATCAAAGCATGTATTTCAGTAGTTTCTATTAAAAGATAATTTTTTTCAAGGTACTAATCATATACTGTATTACTGAGATACTAATATTTAGTTTTATCTGGAATTATTAACATTATGGAATATTTTCTAGTACACCATTAGCTACAACTACTCTAGTGCAAATGGTGTGGGAATAAATTAAAATATTAGTAAAACTTGTAGATATTACACTTTATTCAAAAATGTTAAATAGAATGTCAAATATTCACTAGTGAAACATGGTTTAAAAATCATCTAAGGACATAAGTACAAATATTTGGTGTATTGAGATATTGTTAATTTTATTCTTTAACTTTAATCCCCTGAGGGGGTGAAAATAATTCACCAAGATTTCTTGGGCAGACAAAAATGTTGATGGTGAGACATAATAGGAGTTGCAGCTGTTTCAAGTCAAAATGAGTTCTTTAATCCTCTATCTAGTGCAGGTAGAATTTATTCATTACTAACCTCACAATAAATTTCAGGGAAACTAGGTCTGCTGTAACTGTTAAATTGTGGTAGAAATTAGGAAATGTTGAAATGGTCTCATCAGGAAACCGTGCATAATGTCATTTAGCACATTAACAGAGTCCCCCAAATCTTGTTCAAAAGTGTCTTTTTCTATCTTCATTTCACCATTGCGTGGCTCATTTGAAACAGCCAGCATGTCTGAAGTAGTTTATAACTGTGGCTGAAGAAACTATTTAGCACAGCTCGTTAACTAGCAATTTTACCTCAAGACCATCTTGAGTATTTGATTCCTCAAGATTCTTTTGAACAGAAATAAATAAATAAATAGTGCAGGTTATAAATATACTTGAGTGTGGGTGGTTTCTTGATGAGTCAACTGATAATATTAATTCAGTTTGTTGGCTTACAGTGGTTTTTTTGTGCATATCTGTGTATGGATTATTGCTAGAGTGGCAACAAATTCTGTAAACATGCTTAATGTTCTAACATCATTATTAATTCCTTTCCTCTTCCCCTGGAGTTTCATAAGGTGAAGATGGTCAAGTAATCTGGGTTCTCGTCCCTGCTGTGCAGTTGGCTTTCTCTGCCTGAGTAAACACCAAAACAATGCTGATTCTTAAGAGAAGTGTTCATTCCAGTTGGTTGAAATAAGGACTCTCTCTCTCTTTTGTCTTTTAACCTGCCTAATTCTTTCTTCTATACCATCACTTTTATATTTTCAATCTTAATAAAATTTGTATTTATTCCTGAAAAATATAAATTTTCTGTGAAATGTCTAAGTAATAAAAAACTAACAGCTTTCCATACGTTATGATTAAAATGTTTTGATTCTCTGCCTTGAACTTCTAACTGTGGGAAATTTTCCCAGTCTTTGCCATGTTGCTTCTATGGAGACTGGGAAGAGCTAGGTCCATAACCTTTTGGTTAACTGACTGAGGCAACTCCTATAGTGTGAAGCTCACAGCCAGGTGCCTCAGTTTGAAACAACTCGAACTCCTCAGAACAGGATGAATCCTATTATATCAGCAACTGCTTTCTCCTGAAGAGTTGCTGTGTTAGCAGATAGAGTACGTTGAAGCCAGAGCCTGCTGTAACCAGGAAGGAAGCTCATCACCTGATCCACATCCTCCTTGCACCAGCAATGTGTCCATTGGAAACATCTTACTAGTGAGGAACTGCGAAGTTTCCTAGACTTGACCTTTTTAGCACATATCTTGACACAAGTTCTTTATTCAACCTGTAGTTTCCAATCAGTCAGGCACACAAATTAGCCCAGTCCTCCTTTTTCCACTCATTCACATATTCTCTGTATTACAGAAAGATTACACATATATCAAAAATATAATGTCTGTTTCATCATGTGATTAAATCTTATGAGTTTTTCACCACACTTTCAGTTTTGATTCTTTCTCCTTTTATCCATTCCCTATAAATTCCTTTACACACTTAATAATATCCTACTTTCATTTGCCTAAATTTTTGATGGCCAATCTATAGCCTGATATTTTGTGTTCTCTCTATTACTGAGATAATAGCAATGACAATAATAGTTATGGGTAACATAATACTTATTATATCCAAAACACTCTTCTTAGTATTTCACACATATTAACTTATTTAATCATTGCAACAACCCTATGAGGTTGGTCCAATTATTTCCCATTTTACAAATGATAAAACTGAGGCACAGAAAGGTAAAATGACTTGACACAGACCACAGAACTAGTAAGTGGTGTGGCAGGCAGCGGAACACTAAATTTGAGGCTCTCAGCACTTCAATATTTTATCTCATATTCATATAATTATCAAGTTAGTTATGGAAAATTGGCTTTATCATTTAAGGCAGTCTTCTCCCTTTTTATTTTTGTTTTCTTATTCCACCTTAGACAAAAATAAAAAAATAAAATCTAATTCTTGAACATTTGAACAATTGAAGATGCCTTTACTTTATGTTTGATAATTTTATAGTTTGGATAAAATCTATTTTCCTATGAATAGTGAAATCATTGCTCCATTTTTCTCTGACATCTAGTGTGACTGATAAAATGTTTGAGGATAGTCTGATTTTTATACCTTTATACAATAAGCTGATTTTCTTCCCTCTAAAGTTTTTGTAGCTTCTAATTTTCTCAAATATTTTGAAATTGCACAAGTCACATGTCAGAATGGAAGTGTTTTCATTTATCTTATTGAGCCCTTAACTCTGAAAACATGTTTAACTTCAATTCATAACTTTTCTTCTATTTTATATTTTAGGATTTTTCTTCCATTATTTATATTTAACTTTATCTTTTAAACTTTTTTTCAATTTTGGGGGGAATTATTTTTTATTTTTCCAGAACCCTTTCTTGTTCTTAAATCCCTCTTTTTCATTATGAATAACTCTAAATACATTAATTATAATTAGTACCTTAAAGGTTTTGCTTCCTTTAGGGTAAGTTCTCTTTCTTCAACTGGATTCTTTACACTATTAATTTTCCTCAAATGCCTGATGATTCTTATGCAAATGGTGAATTTAGGACTAGAATTATGATGGGTAGCTAGTGTGTGTGGCATTATGTTTCCACAACACGTCTCTTTTCAGTATTAGAAGATTTACTTGGGTGAATTGAGTATGTGGGAAGGTCTTTCTGACTAGCGAGACTCGCTTTCAGGTATAATTATGAGAAGCAAATGGACGTTCTGGGATCCATACTAATGTAGAAATAAAAAGAGCTTCATTTTGGAAGCCATATCAGATGCCCTACTCCTTCTTAGATTTATTGATTTTTTAGACTAGAGAGTAGAAATATCCTTGGACAGGGGAAGATGAGGACCAATAAATCAACTTGCCATGTTGTAATTTGGCAGGGTCAAATGTGTAGGAGATTCTCACTTTTATGAATTCATCTTTTGATTAATTTATCCTGAACTTATTATTATTCTCAGTATCCACTAAACTTGCTGTCATTCTGTACTCTGCTAAGCATGTTCTGGTCTGTATCTTCCTCCACTCTTTCTCATTCTTTAATAAAATACCATATGATAATGAAAAATCAATTGTTGCCCTCTAATTCTCAGAACTGTAATAACTTTATTTTATTTAAATGCAATTCAGGGAGATGAAGTAGCTAAAACTGTGTGTTAAGTTTGCAATATTGAATCAGAAGTTCTAAATAAGTGCTTCTAATTATTGATGCTTATTTGGCTGGGGCAATCTGAGGTTCATGTGAAGGTGACTGAAGTGGTGATATTAGGCATCAAATTCACTTAAAAGTACAAGCTTCTCTTAACTCCACTTAATCTCCACCTCCTTTTCCCATTTTTCTCCTTCCTCTTTCCTTCCTGATAAAATTTGGAGAGATAAATGCCTAATTTCTCAGCCTCCAATTTCTCCTTTTTCATGCTTACTTGAGATAACTCTAAGACTTTCTTCCCACACTCTTCTGAAGCTATTCTTTCTAAGGACATAAAGACCTCCATAATCCAGTAGTTATTCAAAGACTTGTATTACTTGACTTATTACCAATATTTGGCCCAGCTGATAACTCAATCTTGTTCAAAGCATCTTTTTTTCTACTTCTCTTGAGATACTTCCTAACTCAAAAGTAACCTCTAGTTACCTAAAATGAGAAGCCTGAGTCCATTTCTGGATATTTGACTGCTGACATCTTTTCAGTCTCATCCCTCCCTTTTTTCCATCAGCCTCACATCTGAAAAACTTATAGGAAAGCCTCGGTGCTCCCTTCTTTGGTGACATCAGGAGTTTTAAACTACACATGAAACCTCACTCTGAGCCCCCAACCACGATAAACACTCCAAGCCAGTCACACTTCCTTGCTCTCTCAAGCCATTTTGAACCAGCTTGGGAGGACTTTCTGCTGTCCCCATAAAGCTGTAGGTAAGTAAGAAATATTTTCATACACTCTTGGCATGTATTTAGCATCATTAGTTTCCACATCTGAACCAAATTTCTCAACATTTCAATCTTTTCTTAATGAGGCTCAGTGAGAAAACCTATTCTTTATTTTAACTGACCCTCACTCCTGAAGTGATTCCATCCAGTAATATAACTTCAGATATTATCTATATGCTGACAGTTCCCAAGTGTATTATCTCTATCAGTCCCTCCTTTGAATTCCCAACGTCCATATCAATTACCTATTGGGTGTCTCTACTCAGATGTCTAACAGCCATCTCAATCCTAACATTCAATAGTGAGCTCATAGTCACCCCCAAACCTTTTCCTCTGCGGTTTTCCCATCTATTTAGTTACTTGGTCCAAAAATCCTAAAATTATTCTTGACTTCTTTCCTTCACAAATATGTACACACATCTTATCTGTTCCATTGTCTAAATGTATACAAAATCTTACCTCCTTACACTGCTACTACTACCAAGACTATTGCATAAGCTACTATCATTTCCAAACCAGGATTTGTGAAACAACTTATAAACTGATATTTCTTCTTCAGCCCTTGTCCCACACTCTTTAGGCTCTTCTAAACACAGCAGCTAAAGTGATCTTATGAAAATGTAGGGACTTCCCTGGTGGTCCAGTGGTTAAGACTTCACCTTCCAATGAAGGGGGTGTGGGTTTGATCCCTGGTTGGGGAGCTAAGACCCCACATGCCTTGCAGTCAAAATATCAAAACATAAAACAGAAGCAATGTTGTAATAAATTCAATAAAGATTTTAAAATTGGTCCACATCAAAAAAATCTTAAAAAAGGAATGTAAATTAGACCATTTCACTCAGTCCTGGCTCACTAAGAGTAAAAAATAAATTCCTTTAAATTGCATGTACAAATCAGTATAATCTGGCACCCATGATTCTCTGACTTCATCTCCTATTACTTTCCCAGTGACTTGCTCTATACCAGTCTCAGTGGCCACCTTTCCACCCCTTAAACACAGCAGACATGTGTCTCTCATAGGCCTTTGCATGTGTTGTTTCCTGTGTCTGGAATGAAACCTCTCCACGTATCTCCACTGCTGGCTCCATTATATGCTATAAGTCGTTGCTTGACTCTCTCTCTCTCAGCGAAGTGTTGTCATCAACAACATTGTCTGTCCTCTTTACTTTTCTCTACTGCATTTATGAAATCAACAGCTAATATATTGTTTTCTATTTTGCTTAAATTTTGTTTCATAATCTCCCATTACTAGAATATAAGCTTCATGATAGCTCAGATTTTTCTGTTTATTTCATTGCTGGAACAGTATTTTAACACATAAGAGATGTTGAATAATTATTTGTTGAATTATTAATTTAAAATAATAATTAGGTTTACATAATATAGCCTTGGTAAATTACTTTATTTCTGTTAGAGTCCCTTAATATTCACTCTATAATTCAATCAGTATAATGTACAGCCCTTAACTAATTGACTTGTTTTCTCTATTTCTGTAATGGGGATAATAATAAAGTGTGTTACTAGGCTTCAGGATAAGAAAAAACCTGTATGACTTATCTAACCCATGGTGAAGTATACAGGTTATGTTTCAGCCAAGTTCTAGAATAGCTGTGTATGTAAAATATTGTGTGTCTTTCTCTTAATTTTGCCACTATTTAAAAATGTTTCTTTAAGAGCAAAGATCAATAAGTGAACAACAGTTATTAGAGTACTCATTGTGGACAATTCTATTTGATCCCCTCTCTCCTGGGGGCTGAGCCAAGGACTAACTTGGGTTGGGTTATGATCACGTTCGGAGCCAGAGAGAGAAAACTTCACCATGTAGACTGTAAAAGATGTAAATGGGGTGGGATGTGTTAATAGAACCAAGATCTCAGTGTGCAATTGAAGTCCAATGAGCAAAGTAGTGATGGCATCACAGAAAGGTGGCCAAAAGTAAAGATTAAACTGAATATAGATAACAAGGATCATTAGAAATAGGTAAACAGAACAAAGCAGCCTTAGCCAGTCAAGGAGAGTTGATGAACCAGTACAATTGCCTGGAATAAACCTTGTTGCCTACAGTTGACTTTTTGTTTGTGTTTGTGTTATGGGGTGGGGTAAATAGATATTCTGACCTCAAGGTCAGAATGGAAAAAGAGACCAAATGCATAAAATATTAATAATATACAATAACAAACATATTTTTTTATTATTTTTTAAATTACACAAAATTTTGTCATAATAGTTACGATATAAAGTCAAAGCATATATAGAATAAAGTTTTCAAAATCTAAATGAACATATGAAAACACTAGATTCCCTTAAAACATTTTTAAGTATACAGTGCATTTTGAGTCATTTAGACCACCTTCATTCAATATTGTGTCTGTTATAAATTAAAGAAAAAAATCAGAAAAGAGTTATCTTTAGTTCTGTCTCTATACAATAAGGCTGTCTGTAAAAATAACTAATTATGAATAAAGTTTCTTTTTACCAAGGGATATTATTGCAAAGAGATTGCTTAAGTCTGGATGGCCTATCCAGACATTTTGGTACTAATATTTTTATACTGAAATTGTACCTTATGCAAAATAAGTGATTTGTTCTAATTTTGAAAAAGCAGGTTTGATATTAATGGATTATGTAGTTTAAAAAGAATGTCTTGGAAAGAGACATTTAATTTACATTTTAATGCATCAGGCTGCTTCTATCCAAGGTGGCCAAATCTCCACTTTCGAGAAAACCAGGTTAAGTGTATTAATGGTTGGGCTGTTAAGCACATTTAATATTGTTCACTAACATTTATTGATTCTTGAAAGAGACTTGCTAGTAAAGCCTCATTCCTGTGCTGCTAAGATTAGGTTTATCCTGTATTAATTCTTTTAGTTTGATCATTTAAATGTCTCCCAAGTTCAAGTTTTACATTTTAATTTATTCTTAGGCCTATGACAATGCAACTAAAACTTTAAGACTTTGCTCACTGAAAAGATTTAGCCTTGATTTTAATAAGCTTGGGCAAATTGGCAGCTTTAAATAACATAAGCAAAGCAGTATTTTTCAAGAGTTTTGTACAGAAGCACACATGACTATAAATGTTAGGAACAATGGGATGTGATTGTCATGGAGGAAGAAAATTTCCTTTTGTAAATTACAATGCATCTATTCTTTCCAAGTAAGAAACTTCCCAATAGTTTTGATTTTCTTTTAGATAGTGGATAAAGAAGTATAAAATGAGTCAATCAAATTAAAAGATAACTAAAGTTGTCCTATTTTAAATATTGTCTCTGGGTTTACCCATGAAAGGAAAAGTACCCAAAAGTTGCACACCATAACATCAGAAGTTAAAGATATCTATAATTGCTCAAAACTAAGTATCTTCTCTCACAGAATTTCTTTGTGTTTCTATAGTTTCATTTTTATAAGCATGGTGGCCTCATTTGATGTCAAGTGCCCATTTCAAGTGCTCCTAAAAGATTTTTTTGCTATAGGATATAAGGAGTAAACATAATCAATAAAAAATCACTTTTCTAAGCAGCCATTGGGTTTTTGGCCATAGATATAACACCTTTTTGTTATTTTGACATCCTTCAGATATTTCCTATCTCCTCCATTTCTTATAAATGTTTCTCAGATTTCTATAGATATAGTCTTAGGAGCTTATTGCATTTCTTAGAAAACATTTCATTTAATTTTAATAAGAGCCTATATGACTATGCACAGGCCCTTTCTATCCAGTTACGCTTACAAAAAATCAAGATGAAATAACGTGAATGCTCAGACTGAGTTTCCCTAAGTAACTAACTGCACAGCTGGGCAGGTCAGGCAGGTCAGCAGCATATCTGCAATAACTATGTATTAGGGATGTGTCTTGAGCTCTTATTTATTAACATTTATTAACACATCCACACTGATAGAAACTGGGGTATTTTCCTCTCCCTGGAGGTCTCTTGACCATTGACCATCTGCATCAGGAAAAGGCATTCTTCTAGATTTCATATCAGGTGATGGCAAGGGTAAAGGTTGATAAGGAGCTTATCTGGCTTGGACACATTCCTTGTGAGTTAAACTAAAGCTCAGTCATGTGAAAAGGAGAGGGGATAAGTGAAAAGGGGAGGGGATAAGAAGGCTGGCCTAAGATGTAGATAAGAAAATGGAGTCAGTGTGGTTCTGTCATACACTCCTGCTTTTGCATTTGTCACAGTGATCTTCTGCCTGTGGTCCCGAAGCCTTTGGGTGCCAAAGCTGCCCCAGAACCAGGGGAAGAATTAGCAAAGGTGTAGTCTTTCTCTTTAATGCTGTGGTGTATTTTGTCTTCTTTCTAGCTGTAAACAGGTTGCACTGTTTATGCTGAATCTAACAAGCCTCAAAACAAGCATAGGATCCTACCTCCACCCCATTCTCCTAGGAACCAGCATGGTATCCCCCATTCACCATTTCTTTGGATGTTATTATTTGTTTCTTGTGCTTAATTTCTTGCTCTTTTAGCTTAACAAAGCAAGCGAACAGAAAAACACAACTAAAACCTACTACTGTATTCACCAACGTAAATAAACTTCAGTGTCTGGTACCAGGCTCCACTGGGCCAGTAACCACTTGGGCCCAGCTGAAACAACCACTTATAGATCCATTTATAGAAAATGTGTGTCCATTAGACTAAGAGTAATAATCTGATTTCTACCCATTAAGGAGACTGAAAAAAATTATGAAATATTTTAAAGTAATATGATTTTATCTATATTACTGTAATAACTTTTTATTGTTATTGTATTATGGTAAAGTATACATTTTGTAAAATTAAACATTTTAAACATTTTAAATCTACAATTCATTGGCACTAAGCACATTCACATCATTGTGCAACCATCACCCCTATTCATTTCCAGAACCTTTTCATCATCCAAAACTGAAACTGTGTAACCATTAAACAATAACTCCCCACACCCTCCCTTCCCAGCCTCTGGTAACCACTGTTCTACTTAATGACTATTCTATGTATCTAATAGTAGTGCAATTCTACAGTGTTTGCCTTTTTGACTTATTTTACTTAGCATAATGTTTTCAGGGTTCATCCATGGTGTAGCATGTGCCAGAATTTCATTCCTTTTTTTTAAAAATATCTTTATTGGAGTATAATTACTTTACATTGTTGTGTTAATTTCTGCTTTATAACAAAGTGAATCAGCTATCCGTATACTTATCTCCCCATATCCCCTTCCTCTTATGTCTCCCTCCCACCCTCCCTATCTCACCCCTCTAGGTGGTCACAAAGCACCGAGCTGATCTCCCTGTGCTATGCGGCTGCTTCCCACTAGCTATCTATTTTACATTTGGTAGTGTATATATGTCAGTGCCACTCTCTCACTTCATCCCAGCTTACCCTTCCACCTCCCCGTGTCCTCAAGTCCATTCTCTGCGTCTGCGTCTTTATTCCTGTCCTGACCCTAGATTCTTCAGAACCATTTTTTTTTTTAGATTGCATATATATGTGTTAGCATATGGTATTTGTTTTTCTCTTTCTGACTTACTTCACTCTGTATGACAGATTCTAGGTCCATCCACCTCACTACAAATAACTCAATTTCATTTCTTTTTATGGCTGAGTAATATTCCATTGTATATATATGCCACATCTTCTTTATCCATTCATCTGTCGATGGACACTTAGGTTGCTTCCATGTCCTGGCTGTTGTAAATAGGGCTGCAATGAACATTGCGGTACATGGCTTTTTTTGAGTTATGGTTTTCTTAGGGTATATGCCCAGTAGTGGGATTGCTGGGTCATATGGTAGTTCTGTTTTTAGTTTTTTAAGGAACCTTCAGGATGGGAGAAAATATTTGCAAATGAAGCAACCAACAAAGGATTAATCTCCAAAATATGCAAGCAGCTCGTGCAGCTCAATATCAAAAAAACAAACAACCCAGTCCAAAAATGGGCAGAAGACCTAAACAGACATTTCTCCAAAGAAGATATACAGATTGGCAACACATGAAAGGATGCTCAACATCACTAATCATTAGAGAAATGCAAATCAAAACTACAATGAGGTATCACCTCACACCGGTCAGAACAGCCATCATCAGAAAATCTAGAAAACAATAAATGCTGGAGAGGGTGTGGAGAAAAGGGAACCCTCCTGCACTGTTGGTGGGAATGTAAATCGATACAGCCACTATGGAGAACAGTATGGAGGTTCCTTAAAAAATGAATAACTTGTTTTTATTAAAACTTCTGATTATATGGGCTTCCCTGGTGGCGCAGTGGTTGAGAGTACGCCTGCCGATGCAGGGGACATGGGTTCGTGCCCCGGTCTGGGAAGATCCCACATGCCGTGGAGCGGCTGGGCCCGTGAGCCATGGCTGCTGGGCTTGCGCGTCCGGAGCCTGTGCTCCGCAACGGCAGAGGCCACAACAGTGAGAGGCCCGCGTACCGCAAAGAAACAAAACAAAACAAACAAACAAAACTTCTGATTATAAAAGGAATATGTATTTATTTTGAAAATTGTGAAATATGCAAAAGTATAAAAAAGAAAATATGAAACAATAGTATTCCTACCAGTCAAAGTGAATGGGTGCTAACATTTTTATAAGTATTTAAATATGTGTGTGCATGTATTTGGTAATTATGTGCTCCTACCATTCTAGAAATTGATTTTGTCCTTTATTTTAAGCATTTTTCACATCTTAAGTATCTTTCAATAATCTGACTTTATAGTCTGTATCTTGGTTTAGTGTTATATTTTAGGTCTATTTATATTCTGTGTTTCCTAAAGATGCAACAGTTTTGTGCTCTATTATGCTCTGTTGAGATTTGGCTTATATAAACAGAATTATAACTTGATATCACCCATATTAATATCATAATTTCAAAAAATAAATTTCTGTAATAATTATTTGGATATTTTGATAAAGTTTTATTATCATGTTAAAGTAATACCATCTATTTCTCTCTGTGTTTTATTGGTTACCTGGAATATTACTGGTTCTTTTAGTATACAGAGTCCCATTTCTAGGATTCTAGGATTTAATTTATCTCTGTTATTTGGAGTGTGTCTTTGAGTGCTGATTTTTTCCTAGGAAATACATATGGATAGCATATTTTATGAGACATTGTTTACCTAAGAACAACTTTGAAATTTTATTTTTATTTATTTTTTTGCTTGTCTACATCAAAAATAGATTGGCTTTGTCTAGGGAGCTTTTATCACAATCTTCATTGTCTTTTGGCATTCTTATTTCAGAGAGTTTTAAGTTGGCCAGATATTTTCCCCTTTTGTAGATATTATTTCTTTTTTACAAAATGTTTTTTATAGAGATTATTTTTGGAGTTATTTAAGAGTTCAACACTTTCAGAAATGTATGCCTAAGTTCTGGTATCTTTTAATTAATGTCGCTTGATCCTCTGTGAACTCTCCCTATGTGCAAATTCAAGTCTTTAGCACAGGAAGATTTTAAAAGTTATTATCAATGCACTGTTGTATAACCTGTCAGCATCATGCCCTCCTTCTGGGTTGGGTCATCGTAATCAGTATTGCTTTCTTTTCCCCTCTGACTTCTGAGATAATTTCTTAATATTGCTATTTTTTAAAAATTTCATTTTACTAAATGTCAAATCTGATGATATAATCTCATCTGTGGTTTCTGTTTAAGCAGTCATATAGTCATATGCTATCTTTTCTATTTCCTAATTAGAAAATTATTAGTCTTGCATAAATTTTATTGAATTGTGTTGAGAACTTAAATAAGACATTTTCTAAAAGTTGTTTCTTATTATAACACTTACAATTGTCTTTCAGAGTGGTTTCCTTCTGTTAAAATATTGTATTTTTTATATAGCTCATGAGCTCTTTTTCCTTATTACTTATTTTATTTTAATTTCCTGGTGTTCATATTTGAAATTAAATTTGTTTGTATCTTTCAGATCCAGAAAAATGAGGAGGAAGAATTTTAGGTTTTCTGTAGCACACTTATCTGCTTCATATATCCAGTAACTTGAAGAGAAAGGTAAGGTGGCTGAAGCTCAATTTAATTTGAATAGAAAGTGTCTTCTTCTCTCCTAGGTTTTCCCCCCACTGTGTTTGGCATGGTTTACTTGCTTTGGTAGATTGTTGTTTCCACTGTTTATGGACATGGTAGTCATCATTAAAAAACATCTTTAGCAGTACCTATGGTTGTCTCTGAAGATTATAAACCAGGAGCAATTGCAGGTTTAGATTCCCTAAGGAGTGTAATCTCTTGTATCTGAGTCTCTTGCTAGGGTTGCTTATGAATCTAGATGTTCCTTTTGATTTTGTTTTGATTTGTTCCTCTTGATTTGATGCACCAGTGCCTTCTGTCCACATACCTCTAAGTGAAAGGATGTTAGTGGGGTTCTGCTAAGCTCACTTCATTTATTCTTCAAGGTGTCTGTTCCTTCCCACAAGGGTGCATTGCTGTATGTCCAAAATGTCCTAGATCTGACACTATTCATTCTATATCTAGCAGAAATTCCTTGAATATACTAAATTGTTGTATCCATATTTTCTCAGTTTTAAGAACTCACGCCAGATACCACACACACAACCACATGCACACACACACACACACACACACAACATTGGAATAGGAATCAAAGGGACTTTTTTAATTGCTAATTATTCTAGAAGATAAAATTTTTACTTAAAAGAACCTCTCCAAAACCTACTGCATCTCCCTTGTTTCCTACACACATTTACCACATCTGTCAAAAAGTATAATGTTTATTTTTTAATGTATAATTAAATTATGTTCTTCGAAGAAAAATTACTAAGTGCTTATTATTTGCCCGGCTTTCTGGTTAATAATGCACATGGTTCTTTGTGGATGTGTGGGGTTGGTAGTAAGCATTTCACCAATGGGCAGGCAGACCTTGTCTTCCAGGAGAATGTACCCTAACTGGAGCTGTAAGACATACATAAACAACAACTACCTAAGGCAGAAAATATAAAATATCCTAAGTAATAAAGACAATAAGTACCAAAGGTGCTTGAAAGAGGGGAGAACATTTATCGGACTGACTTATTCAGAGAAGGCAGTAGAATTTTGACTTGGACTTGAAGGAAGGGTTTGGTTTCAGTAGAGTTGAGTAGCAGTTAATGCAGGTAAAGGAAAAGGAATGGAATTCAGAATGAGAGAGATGTGCTAGAGAGATTAAATGCATTGCTGTAAGTCTGCTTATTAGAATTGTTCTTCATGATTTCTACTAGTACTTTTACATATTTGCAGCTGAAACTTTAGTTTGTTATTACTTTTTAGGGCAAATTTTATCTTTAAATAAATAACTATTTCTTGAATCATTCTATAGTGAGTTTATGATGAAATCACACAATTTCAGCAGCTTGCAGGTATTGGCTTACATTGTTTTTATTAAAAACGTTTCTCTTCTCCAACTGCTTTAGGAAAGAGTTTGATCAAACAGGAAAGAGTAAGTTGATCTTAGTGAACTTTTGTTAGCAAAGTTTCACCTAAATTTTCAATCTATACAGAATTGAATCTAAAAATCTGAATAACTTTAATTTAACAAAAATATTTTTCTTCTTTGTACTTATAGCTTGTTTCCACAGCATTACACTAGTGGATTGGAAAAGAAAACATTTATTACGTGAAAGTCCAATGATGTGTAAATGCATAGGGCAGCATTGGCTAGTGACCTTACTTTCTTAATACTTAACTTTCTCCACTACCAACAAAGTTCAATAACTGAAAGTAAAGAAAAACATTTTGTTCACAAAGATTATTTTAGGCATTCTATTTTTGTCTGGTTTTGGATAATCAGGACATTGTGACATCTTGAAAAGATACAGGAAAACTTTGGAATCACTGAGTTTTATTATCGGAATATTTTCAGTACTGGACTGAGAGACACATAGCCTTATTATGCATCAAGAATAATATGTCACCATAACACAATATTTACACTTGATAGAGTAATTCTGAGAAGGCTTATCTTCGTTCCCCCACAAATTAAGTTTTCATATATGTGTATGACCATTTTAGTCTGAAACAAAATTATTTACTCGAAAAAGATCTGTACTTTCATTCTTGCATGCTTATACATTATTAAATCCTAAGATAGTGTAACTAAAGGCATTGAATTTAAAATCAGATAAATGCATGTCCAGATATAGCTCAGTTATTGACAAATTATATGATCCTGGGTAATTATTTAAATTTACTTGACTTCAAATACACATGACTTCAGTTTCCTTATCTGGATGTGAAAATAAAATAGTAACTAGTTTTAAGGGTTGTAGAGATTAAGTGAGGTATTTTGAATAGAGTTTCCAGAAAATATTAGAAAGTTAAATATAATAACAGTTACTATATATATTTCACTGATGACAATTTGCATCTTCAGTTGACTTTCTGATTGTGTGAAAATACATATGCATATATATTTATATTTACTTTGTTTAGAGAAGGAGCCTTGACTGATTAAATGTACATAATTTTCTCTTCTTCTGTTAATATTCCACTGAAAAGACAGAATAGCAACAAGAATAAAACCATAATATGTTGGGCACCAAAATCAAAAGGAACCAGTAGCACATCAGAGAGTTTATGTAAATCATTTTTTTTTAAATTGAAGTATAACCGAAAGTACATTAGTTTCAGGTGTACAGCATAGGGATTTGATATTTTCATAGATTACATACCATACAAATCTATTATAATATTATTGACTATATTATCTGTGCTATAAATTACATCCCTGTGACTTATTTACTTTATAACTGGAAGTTTGTACTTCTTAATCCCCTTAACCTATTTCATTAATACCCCCGCCCCGTGACCTCTGGCAACTAGTTGCTTATTCTCTGTATCTATGAATCTGTTTCTATTTTGTTATATTTGTTCATTTTTTGTTTGTTTTTTACATTTTACATATAAAGGAAAATATGCAGTATTTGCCTTTCTCTGTCAGACTCATTTCACTTAGCATAATACCCTCTAGGCCAATCCATGTTGTTGCAAATGACAAGATTTTATTCTTTTTATGGCTGAGTAATATTCCATTGTACATATATACCACACCTTTCTCATCCATTCATCTATTGATGGGCACTTATGTTGCTTCCATATCTTGGCTGTTGCATCCATATCTTGGCTATTGCAAATAATGCTGCAATGAACATTGGGGTGTGTATATCTTTTCTAATTAGCAATTTTGTTTTCCTCAGATAAGTACCCAGGAATGGAATTGCTAGATCATATTGTAGTTCTATTACTAACTTTTGAGGAATCTCCATAGTGTTCTAATGAGAGTCAGTGTATTTAAGCATTATGTCCATGTATACGTATCTAATTGATAGACTTAAGATGTATGCCTAGCTGTGTCATCATACCGAATCCTTCCTGACTTCAGTGTTCACATCTATTATATGGTAAAAATCAGTACTCCTAATAATAGTCCAGAGGTGGCTTCTCAATCATCTTGGACTTAGTGCATTAGTTTATTGGTTGAGATTGACCTACTTTTGAAAGTTAAAAAAGAGAGAGAGATCATTTATTTTCATTTAATTATTTTTTCTTTTTATCAAAATAGAGTTACTTCAAGGAGAGCAGTGGGGCCTTGATTATAGTAGTACTATATGTTTTCCCTCTTGCCTTGCTACGTTTGATATGTCATAGCGAACCTAGTTTCAGCTTTTCACATTTCTCTATCAATAATAATTTCTAAATTAAAG
Source organism: Delphinapterus leucas (assembly GCF_059928025.1). Taxonomy (NCBI): domain Eukaryota; kingdom Metazoa; phylum Chordata; class Mammalia; order Artiodactyla; family Monodontidae; genus Delphinapterus; species Delphinapterus leucas. Next base: position 34,037,363 of record NC_143140.1, read on the forward strand.
GAAATTTCTAATTTGGTAGCTGAGCAGCTGACTCAACAATAATTTTAATCATTGCTTGAGTAAATTATTCTCTGCTCACATTCTAATATTTTCAGTACCCTGCTTTATATCTGCTCCTTTTAGTATGCCTATTTGTCTAGTTGCCAGCCCTCATGAATTTCACTTATCTGATTTTTGCCAAAATATGGTTGACACATAAATTAGCCCATTGGTCTTCATGAACTTTCATTTTGTAAATATTTAAGCAAGTAACATCATTATAAGGTACTATGCCTTTAAAAATAATGAAATATTTTCTCACCAGAGCAATCTTGAAAAAAAAAAAGAACACAGCTGGAGGTATAACACTCTGTGACTCTAGACTATATTACAAAACTACAGTAATCAAAACAGCATGATAATGGCAGAAAAAGAGACATGTGTATCAGTGGACCAGAATAGAGACAAAGTAGCCCGGAAATAGACCCAGGCATTTATGGTCAATTAATCTACAAGAAAGGAGGCAAGAATATACAATGGAGAAAAGATAGTATTTTCAATAAGTGGTGCTGGAAAAATTGGACAGCTACATGTAAAAGAATGAAACTAGAACATTTTCTCACACTATAAACAAAAATAAACTTCAGATGGTGAAAGACCTAAATGTAAGACCTGAAACCTTAAAACCCCTAGAAGAAAACATAGGCAGAACACTCTTTGACATAAATTGTAATAATATCTTTTTGAATCTGTCTCCTAAGACAAAAGAAATAAAAGCAAAAGTAAACAAATGGGGCCTAATTCAATGTAAAAGCTTCTGCACAGCAAAGGAAACCATCAACAACAACAACAAAAAACCCCTACTAAATGGGAGAAAATATTTGCAAATGTTATGACTGATAAGGGTTAATATCCAAAATATATGAACAGCTCATACAACTTAATATCAAAAAAAAACAAGCAACCTGATTAAAAATAGGCAGAAGACCTGAAAAGACATTTTTTCAAAGAACATATATAGGTGGCCAATAGTCACATGAAAAGATGCTCAACATTTCTAATCATCAGAGAAGTGTAAATAAAATTGCAATGAGATATCACCTCACGCCTATCAGAATGGCTATCATCAAAAAGTCTACAAATAATAAATGCTGGTAAGGATGTGGAGAAAAGGAAACCTTAGTAACTGTTGATGGGATTGTAAATTGGTTCAGCCACTATGGAAACAGTATGTAGGATACTCAAAAGGCTGAAAATAGAATTACCATGAGATCCAGCAATTTCATTCCTGGATATATATCCCAAGAACATGAAAACATTACTCAGAAAAGATAGATGCACTCCAATGTTCATATGATAGTCAAGATATAAAAGCAACCTAAGTGTCCAACAATGATGATGAATGGATAAAGAAGATATGGCATATACCTGTGCAATGGAATATTACTCAACTGTAAAAAAAAGAATGAAATTCTGCCATTTGCAGCAACATGGATGGGCCTAGAAGGTATTATGCTTAGAGAAACAAATCAAACAGAAAAAGACAAATACTGTATGTTATCACTTATATGTGGAATCGAAAAAGTAAAATAAATTAATGAATACAGTAAAACAGAAACAGACACACAGGTATAGAGAACAGACTGGTGGTTACCAGTGGGGAGAGAGTGAGGAGGAGAGGTGGGTGGGGGTAGGGGATTGAGAGATACAGACTACTATGTATAAAATGGATAGACTACATGGATGTATTTCACAGCACATGGAAATATAGCCATTATTTTGTGGTGACTTTAAATGGAGTACAATCTATAAAGTTATTGAGTTGCTGTGTTGTACATGTGAAACTAATATGATGTAAATCGACTATATTTCAATTTTTTTAAAGTTCTTTTTTAGTTTTCTACTAGTTCTTACATATTGACTTCATTCCTTTCAATATTATTTTGTAGCAGAGAGAGAAATAATTCCTCAATCTTTCAGTATTTCCATGTGCTTCCCTATATTTCCCATATTCCTTTGAAATTAAGTTGATGTCTTGTGACTAGTTCTAGTCAGTGGACTTAGAGCATGAACAATGTTTTTCACTTCCAGTGTGAGAACATTAAGAAATGATGTGCTCTCTCTACCACTCTATTACCAGGTCACAGCAATATCAGAGGTCAGGTGTTCCAGAGAGTATAGCTATAAGATGAAGGAAGGCCACTGGACCTCTATCTTGCTTGAATGAGCAATAAACGTTTATAAGATTAAACTAATGATATTTAGGGACTAATTTGTTACAGTTTCATGGCCTAGCCTATTCTGCATAATACCTCAATGTACAGTCTCCAAATATGTGACTGTTCCTCCTTCCAAGATCTTGACTATAAACTCTTTTGTTTGTAGATAATTTTAATTATAATGATTTTCTTTAAAAGGTGGTTTGTGCTACCTAAATTTTTCTCAAGATGTCTAAATAAGCTTGGCTCTATATCAGAACATAGAATTCAAAACAACACTAAAAATAGAAATGAAATATTCCAGTATACGTTTATAACAATTGCATGACATTATGAAATATTAAACTACAAAAAATAAAAGCATAGCAAAGCAATGAGAGAAACAGAACCCCTCTTCCTACACATAGAGACATACTTCATGCAGTTGTCCTATCTGTACACCTGTATATACGTTTCCACACATATATCTATGACAGAAAATATATTGTAGTTTATAAATAAGCATAATAAAACAGTACAGTGTAATAAAAAAACAGATATTACTTTCAGACTTACTTCATGAAAACTTAGGGACTGCTGCAGCACCTTCATCTACAATTAAGTGCTTTAATTGCTATTATTATTGTTATTATTATATATTTTTTACCACCTAACTGATCCTATATAACTAGGTAGGGAGTATGCTTTCAGAGCATACAGTAGATTTAATTTCTTACATCACTGAATACTTGAGATGCTAAAGTTAAAAAACAATTGCACATATTCCAAATTCTCCTAGTTCTGGCCTTATACCACTCTGCAAAATGCCTAACCCCACTCCTAAGTATTCCAGAAATATAAAGGCCATCTCATAAATGTATACTCAAGTGCTTTTTGACAGAAGCCATCACAAATGACTTATTAGGTATACAGAATCAAGTTGCCTGGGTTTTATTTCAGCTCTACATCTTATTAGTGGGGACCTGGGCCTCAGGCTATTCATCAGTAAAATGAGGATATTAATAGTATCAACCTCATATCACTGCTACAAGAATTAAATGTGTTAACATTTTTGTAAAGTCCTTAGAACAATGCTTGGCACATAACAAGCACTATATCATTTTTTTTAATTTAATAAAAATGTAAATGCTCAAAATTTTTGTAAGACAATAATGGGCATATTGAGATTATATTATTAAGTTAACATATAAATGAGTCCTTGATGATCTAAGATATTTATTTTAGCCAAAATATGCTGTTTAAATCACAAGGAAAGGGATTAAATTTCCTCAAAAGCATTGTCCCAACATAAAATCAAAACACATACTACTCCCAAATGATTTTTTGTGGAAGCCATACTTCTTGCTGCTGGTTGGGAGCTAGAACTTCTCTTGTTCCTGCTGCACTGCTCACAAACTAACTTCCTGGTATTCTTCACAAGGTGGAGCCTTAGTGTGACCCCTTATTATCAGTCTTGAATCCATCACTGGTTTCTTATCCCCACCACCAGCCTGACATTAGGCACCAAGATTATTCCTGCATGAATTTTGTTCGATTTTGTTTGTTGATCAGTTCTCATTGGTCCAGCCATCCCTTACCATCATAAACCATTTTTTTCTTTTTTTTTCTTTTTTTTTTTTTAAACAATGATAGCCATCTTTCCTTCTGAGCTTTCCTATTGCAGTTCTTTGTCACTATTCTAGGCTTTTGGTGAGAGGCTTTAGCCTCTGAATTTTTATTTCCTTTCATATCTTTTTGAGAAAAAGAAAAAAGATGTAAAACCAAGTAGTGCTCTGGGTGTATATATTTTATTTCATTCATCAGTTCAGATCTCAGTATGGTGTTGCTGTGCAAGAACCTTCCACTGCTTTTACCTTCTACTCTGAAAGGGGATGATCCTGAGAAGCAGGTAATTTTCCTGCAGAAGTGCTAGTATGCTAGTGCCATTCTTTCTTTCTTCCTGATTCATAGTCTGTGTTGTCTGAAAAAAGCAGAGCTGACCTGGGACTTTCTTTCAAAGCCATAGTGTGTGCAGAACTTGGAATATCTGAATAAAATGAATGACAAAAAGAATAAATATATGTATAAATTAACATAATTTATATCTCTAAAATTATTTAATGTGTTCACAGAGATAACTGAATTATAGCATAATTTAGAAGTAGGTAGAAATTTAGCACATGAAACAATAGTATGAATATAAACAAAAGCTAATAAAGTCTCTAATGCAATGAACACATAAAGATGAGTGTAAGCATGGATGCAATTTTAATTTTTATCTGCAAATAATAAGATAAAAATATCATTGCTTACATGGGTCATGACATCCATACAAACAAAATCAATGTATAGGGGAAGCCAAAAATAGATAAGAAATATATTTCCTTGGAGGGAATATATGAGCATATTCACATAGACTTATATAACTATTCTTATGCATCAAGTAGGTATTACTTGTAAATGTCTATTCAAATCTTTGTCATTTTGAGCTCTTTATGACTATCACAGGAGATTTCAAAGCCTGAAGTATTTGTTATGAGGTCTGACAAGGTCATGAAGTACAAAAGATTAGAATATTCATTATATATTGCCTACGTTTGTGGATATGCACAACAATTAATGGCTCTGATATTCCAGCTTCTCTAACCCATTTAAGGATTGTGAGCCTAGTTGAAACACATTGACCCCAATTCTCCTTTCCCATCCTTTGCCAACAGTAACCTTAGGTTTCTTCCCACACCTCCTGGTTGCATTCTCTAGCCATAAGGTTCACTTGTGAGGCTTTTTCCAAATAAGAAAGACTCATTGCCACTCTGGGAAACAAATGAAATTAAGAATATAGCAGGAAATTTACTTTATTTGGTCTATCACAATTTAATCTTCAGCTCTAATAGTTTATTTGCTAATCCTACTACATTAAATTCTTGCAGAGGTTTTTATTCTGTAATGATATTTATATCAGTGCCCTCAAGCAGTGCTATAGTTAATGGTCTGTTGTCATTTCCATTATAAACTCCCTATTGCACAAGTAACAGGAGAACCAAGAACCTGTGACTTTCCTAGCTGAGGGCACATTTCAATGCTCTTCTAAATTACAGTATTAGCCAGAGCACTTTCGTGAGGCAGTATTTTCAGGCAATTTAAGAAATAGCATTTAAAGGGGAAAAAAGAAATCAAAGTTCTACTCACTATCTTAGCAATCAAATAAATATCTGTAGGTAAGTTTTGTTCTGTTTTTGTAGTTTCTTAAACATGTTATACATATATTTACAAATAATAAACTGTTTCGTGTCATTTTGCATTACTGAGATATTGTCTTTAGCATCTGGTTTCAATTAAATACAAAATAAATTTATAAAATTAGGAACATTTTATATTTCTGCGTAAGTTTTTAAACAACCTACTACTATATCGGGGGAGGCATGAATGAGAAATATTACTAACATATATTTTACGAAAGACAGTTTTGTAAAGTAAACATTGGAAGGGGATGATAATTATATTGTAATGTGGTTGAAATGGATAAATATAACCATAATATTCTTTTCACTGAATAAATTATACAGCTGAGTGTCTCATTATGATGTTACAGTCTTGCCTTGCTTAATGGAGCAGAATATAGAACCAATAGTTCTGGTCTCCTCTTGACTAAGCTGCTATGGCTTCTGTGGGATGACAGCTCTTAAGAGAACAGTCTTCCCTTAATAAAATTGGGATATTCCACAGTGAACAAGCAAAAGAAAAAAAATACAAATTAAAAAAATACAATGTTAGTACATTTATTTAAAATAAGTGGCAGAAAGAAATGTATTATATTATACCAACTGTACCATTAATTATAAAATGTTGTAAAAATAGAACATGGAGAATACAATGTGTTTAATTTTCAAAGATTAACTTATTACACAATTCTAGGGTAGGACAGAGGACACGTTGCTGAGGCTCCTGGTTCATTGTAAGAATTGCCTTGTTCAGTCTTCCCTTCTCTTCTTTGCTTCCCCAAGTCAGTTTGTCTATGAGAACCTGTGAAGGCACAGAACTTCACTAGCTTGTGGCAGTCTCTGAAACAAAATGCAAACCTTCTGTGAATGAGTCATTTTGAATAATTTGTTTTATGATTTTTTTTCTAACTCTTAAAACAAAGGCACTTAAAAATCATAGGCATTTTTGTCATATACTTTTGAAATTTATTACACCTTCCTGCATGTATAAAGAGAGCACATTGAAAACCATTTAAGCTGTCATTGATGATTCAGTCAGAATTTAAATTATTGTCTTGTGATCTAATATAGTAATGCCCCCAGGGCATATTGAGTTATGTAAGGCTGTTTGCCATTATGTTAAATGACCTTACATTGTGCTGTATTTGTAGTTCTTATGTTTTGATTTTGTGGATATTTTTTGTATTTTCCTCTGATGCCTGGCTGGCATATTTTACTGCTCTCCCTGAAACTGTTAGTCTGTATTTCAATTTAATTTAATTCAATCAAGTTTTATGTTATTTTACAGTTTAAAAATTTAATTTAATTTTACTTTGCTTCTATTCTACTGGCAACCCAGAAAAAGCTGTTAGGAGTTCATGGAAAACAAGATTCCATAGCTGCGAATAAGAACCTGAGTATATTTAGTGCTTGAGCCTTTTTTCATATATTGTGTGACATGAGTTATGACTCTTCAAAAGTTTTCTTGTTCATACTCCATGTACTTTGTATAATATATGTTTGGAAAATTACTGAATGCCAGGTAGGTGAGTTGTTATATTACTGAGGGACAATTTTTAAATATATTAATATATTAAAATATTAATAGAACCTTACAAAGATACCTTCAATAATTTTATTCATAAAACCTCTAATGGCTGTTTTGGGGTTTTGTATGTATTTTAGAAGGTAATAGATATCTATCAAAGCTCCCCTCCTGCATTAAAAATAATAATTAAAAATATTAATAATTTGGATGCAAAAAATCTAAGGAAACCTAATATCTAAGGTAATATGTGATATAAAATATATAAATCTAAATTTTTTCATGGTAGGATTGCATTGGCAGTTATTGAAAATTGATATCACATGCATGTCCAATGATAAGAATAATGCTAGCTTACATGTATTGAGGGTTTACTGTGTGTCAAGCACTGTTCCAAATACTTGTCATTTAGTAACTCCTATAAGTCTCACAACAAACCCTAAGATGGGATACTATTCTTTTAAATATAAGGAAACCAAAGCATGAGTGAATATGAAACGTTCCTACGATCCCGCAGGTAATAAATGGGGAGTCAGAATAGACAATATCTTAAGTCCTTGTGATAAGAATAGGTAGACTTTTTTTCCTCTACCTCTCCAAGATGATGTGAACTGAATACAATCCACTAATTCCTTTGCACCATCTGGAACACATTAGCTAGATGACTCATTCTCTCTCTGTCTTCCTCATTCCCACATCCTGCTCCTCTCCAAAGCTAGAATCTTGAGATTTAAGGAAAGGATCTAGTAAGATTTGCCCTCACTCAGTCCTCTCTTGGCTAGAAAAATGCATAAGATTTTACTAAGCAGGAGCACAGAGGGAGGTCAGAGAACATTGAAAATATGGAGAGAAATCTGTATGCACTCTCTCTCCCATGCTCAAAAAACAAATACATATTATTTTTCCCCATGAATGGTTCATAGAAACATTTCTCCACAGAAGTATTAAATGAGGATCTCCTGTGATGAGATTATCAGTATTCAATTAGCTGAGTCAATCCCTCTCACAGAGAAAGTTTTAGAAGAGACATTAATACAGCATGTGTTAATTGTTTGCATTATTCTGATAGACAAGGTACACTTTTACTGAAGTACAAACAGCAACAGAAGTCATGCTTTATTTTGAAACTGATCATTTCTGTGTCACTATTAATAATTGTTAGTAGACGATCCCTCTATCTCTACGCTCCCCAATCCTGAATATTAAGATAATGAACTTTCTGATAGTCAAGAGTCTTCTCTGTGCTTCTAACCACTGCCCTTTACTGCTCTTTACTGCCTTAACACTTTTATCACATAATCAATCAGTACCAACCAACAAAAGCAATTGTAATATATCAGTAGTTTATTAAGTTATCACCATCTCACCATATTCCCTGCTTACACTGAAACTTTTCCTTTAAGGCAGAAGTAACTATCTTGGCAGAAATAGGAATCTCAACCATCAAAATCTGCATTCTCTTACTGGAAAGCTTAACAGTATTAACCTAGATATAGGACAAAAAAAAACATATTTAGAATGGTATTCATCATTTTCTTCCTCTTCCTCATAATAGAAAAAGGTTCCCCCAGATTGGAAGTTTGGGGGGAAAAAAAAGAGTTGGAGAAAATATAAGCTATACACTGAAGGACTCTCTGAGAAATGGTTTCAAGTGCCTCTTTATCCAAGGAGGTCTCCAAAATACGAAGAAAATTAGATCTGATATAAGGTTTGAAATACAACAGTGAAGAGAACAATGCCATCAGGAACTCTGGGAGGGGCTGCCTCACCCTGGCCCCAGAGTAGAGATGGTTGCAAGGGCTGCCAGGGGCAAAAAGAGACCAAGATGGATCAAAGAGATAATGTTCAGAAGCCACCAAATTTTCTGATTCCTAATTTTATCTTTGTATATGGCTTCATATCTATCCTAGCTTGTGGTTCTGTGAAGAGCAAACTGGTCCATCAGTTTGATAGATAATTTAGTCATAGCTCAGAATTCTTATCTCTTTTTACTGAAACTGTAATCTCTCTCTGTAGGTACCAAACATGAAAGCACAAAACTGGCTACCTTATCTTAAAAGTAAAGGGGAAATAATTAGATGAAAGACAGTGAATTATAGCAAAGAATATTATGTTAATCCTGAAATATCTATATTCCTTATTTCCAGTTGCCGGGATTCTGGTAGTTATGAGGTAGCCCTAGGTATTCCTTTCCTTGACACACCTAGCCCGTCTTTCTTATGCAGTTAGAATAGGGGAGCCAAAACACTAGGTTTTGGAAGAATAGGTGGCAAAGGTGTAAGTTATTTTTATGGCTTATTTTTAATAAATTTTTGAGATATAGTGTAAAGAAAGGCCAATATGGGCTGCGGTCTTTTGTTTGTTTACAAGTGAGGGATAGAGAGAAGAAGCAGAGAAAGTCAGGTTAGAATGTGAAGGTGCCTTTGATTAAGTCCTGGCCTCACAGAAGGTGAGGGAAATGCCAAAAGCCAAGGTTATTTGCCAGCTATCTAAAAAGGCAGTCCAGTGGGAACAACCAACTTCTTTTTTATTTTTCATGCCTTGAGTCAAAGTCGGTTGCCTTGGTTACTCAGGCCCTCTTTCCCATCTGGGACAAAGGGAAAACAAACTCAAGTGTGTCCATGCCCTAAGGGAGCCACATGAAGGAAAACAGCCTCTTGTTTGGGAACTAGCTCTAGTTCCATGTACCTACCAAGTGGACTTTAGTTATGCAGTTCGGTTTCCTGAGAGGAAAATCTGTAGTTCAGAGAAGTAACAGCAGCCTTGAGGCCTGCTTTTCACTTTTTCTCAGAATTCTCAGGATACTTGAATAGTAGGTGAGATGAGAAGGATATTGGGTAGAAATAGGTCATGATATCTGTTCTACAGCCCTCTCTGTTTTCTATGCCTGAGGATCTTGCTTGCTAAGCAACCTAACAAGCAGGGACAACTAGTCAGAAACCTGACAAAACAGTCTTTATGAGACGAGGAATGGCATACCTAAGCACTTCACCTGAAATAATTAGGAGGAAAAGAAAACCTTAGTTCAGTTGTCTTGCTTTTCCAAGTTTTCCTGAGGCTAACTTCTTAATGTTATCTTTAGCAATTTATTTTGTTTAATTATCTAGTTCCATTACAAAGTGCGATGACTTTGCTTTAAAATGCACTTAAATATTACCTTCAAAAGTATTATTTACTATGTTCACAGAAGAGTTTACTTTCTAGGTTTTATAATATTCATAGAGAATGATGTATGCTTGTTTGAATTTAATTTAGGCTGAAGGAGTAGATAAAAAAGGAAGTTGGCAAAACCCACAGGATAGCATTAAGAAAATGAGGCAGAATAATACTGCCGATGAAATGCAAATCTTTCAAAGTCCATTAGTACTGTTAATAAAGAAGAGAAGGAAAAGCAACAACTGCCTGACTGAGGTAAAGAGAGTGCAACTCACCCACAAAGGCTCCGAGGGCCCGGCGTTTGACTAGATATTTTTAGACTTTACAGACTCAGAAAAGTGTCTTAGATCTTCATTAAATAAAATTAATGTACACCTTTTGCAGGGTAAAAAACAACATTAGAATTTTTCTTCTGTAACTGAGTGATAATTACCTGTTCCTGTAGCTATGTGACTAAAGAATCAGGTCAAAGAGAGACAGACTTTTTATTGGGTTTTCCTTATTTTGAGATAATTCTGAAATCCACTATGGTGTTACAAAGAAAATCACATCTAAGTATTATATGAATTTTGAACATAAAATTAACAGTGTAAAGAAAGGTTTCAACAGCTCACTCTGTCAGTGGTAAGATCTCTGGTTCTGTGTGTGAGCAGACACTTTATCACTCCTAGATTTTTCATATTGGAGCGTTTATTTAGAAAATGTGATGTCAGTGGGAAAGGCAATGAGTGAGTCTCATGACAAACAAAATAGAAGTAATCTCTTGATTCACTCTACAATTTAAGTTAATCCAGATATCAAAATAGGTACTTAAGAAGACACCTGAACTCCTTCAATCTAGAAAGATCCTGCTGATTAAATACGACTTTAAGAGACTGATTGTCTTATTTGCCTGAACATCAAGTTGACCAAATGCATTGAATGTTCAAACTGTAAAAAGCAATGTAGCAATGAAAAAGTTCAAAAATAATAGACAAGTAGGCATCACCTTAAGTTCACAACTTAATTGGGGACAGAGAGCATATGCACGTGGAAATAAACTCCAGCATTATTACATCTCTTTACTGACACAGAAACTAAGTATATATGTGCTAATAGGATAATTCTCCTCAAGCTGCTTACTAACTTCCTAATTTCCTAGCTTACTAAGTGGGAGTGATTTTGTAAGTGACTTTGACATTAAAAACAAACTAGTTCAATAAGAAATTACTCAACTGAATCTGTTTTTGTTTTTGGTTTTTTTTTTCAGTTGCTTATTAACACATTTAGGTAAGATTATTCTATTACCTGATTGTTTGCTGTCTGTTGCACTAAAGACACCTATTACTCTGCTCTTGCATTGCAGGTTATGTTGGCTAAAGTATTTATGTAGCTCTTCTTACAATCTTGTGGTGAAAATTAACAACTGCACTTATACTGTCAGCACACACACAAAACCAGAGAATCTTTCCTTCTACTACTTTGCCCATCAGCCACATCTGTGCTAGTGGCCTGCTGCAGAATGAGCTCTAAGTAAATTTGTAGCCAAAACTAGCATTTATATTTGGAATCTCATTGACATTAAGTTAAATTTACTCTTATCAAATCCTATTCTCCCATCCTTCCTTTATGCTAAAGTATAAATAGTTGATAACTAGCTATGGCTGTGTTTCTCAAACTGGATTTGCCAAATCAGGTATTCAGATAAGTCAAATTTCCATAAATAACCTGAGAAAAACTACTATTTCCTCCTTTTGGATAATCATAATGTATATCAGCGTATGTAGGCATCGACCAGTCCTGCTGTAAAGAAATTTGTTTATCTTCACTAGGGCAATGTTTTCCGAATATGATTCATCCTGTAGCATTTTTATTTTTCAAAGCTTCTTTATGCTTAAGAATAAATCTGAGGAATACAGTTAGGGAAAGGCCGGAATCAAGACTAACCCTTCCTGGGGGTAGAAGGTGAACTTTCAAGTCTTGGTCTATCATGGAGAAGAATGGAGTGGGGGTGAGAGAAGAGAAAGTGGCAGTCAAGGCTTCTCTTTATCATTGACAAACTGCTCTGCCTAGATGTAGACAAACTACTTTTGTCACTCCATTGTGGTCTAGAAAGCACTAGGTAGTCATTACAGAAGTTTCTCTCAAGATAGAGAAGTGTCTTTGGTGAGCCCTACAGTGAAATTTAGCAAAAAGTTGCAAGCAAAATTGCAATTGCAAAAAAAGTATTAATTATTCTTTAAACACAGCACCATTCTCATTAAAGCCAACTGCATTACAAACAGTTGAAAGGGCACGAGTATGGCCAAATGGGAAGGGACTTTGGATTTACAATGTACAGAACTATTTGAATACTTACTTTAACACTTGCTAAATCTCAATGTTTTCTTCCCTTTATGTGTATGTATAATTGGTAAACAAATAAAAAACTGGTATATACTATGTGGTGAATAAGTGCTATGTTACATGTTTTAGTTCTTTCTCTGAGATAAAAGTATCATGGAACTGGAGATTGACAAAAATGCTACTAAACATATAAAAACTTAGGTATAGAATAAAAAAAGAGTAGAGTAACGAATGATTCACACAGTTTATAAAAAGTGAAAATGATAAACTTTATATTTTTAGAACATATTTAGATTTAGAAAAAAATTAAAAAGGAAGTGTAGAGCTTTCCCATGTACTCCATATACTGCATAGCCTCTCCCATTGTCAGTGTCACTCAACACAATGGTACACTTTCACCAAGGATGAACCTACACTGACACATCATAATCACCCAAAGTCCATAGTTTACAGTACATTTCGGTATTGGTGTTGTACTTTCTATGGGTTTGAACAAAGGTATAATGACATAGCTATCATTATGATATCACATAGAGTGTTTTCACTGCTCTGAAAATCCTCTGTGCTCTGCCTGTTCATCCCTTACCATCAACCTCATGCAACCACTGATTTTTTTTTTTTACTATCTCCATAGTTTTGCCTTTTCCGTGTCATATAGTTGGAATCATACAGTGTATAACATTTTCGGATTGACTTCTTTAACTTAGTAACATGCATTGAAGTTTCCTCTATGTGTTTTCATGGATTTGATAGCTCATTTCTTTTTATCACTGAATAATATTCCATTGTCTGCATGTACCACAGCTTATTTATCCATTTACCTACTTCAGGGCATCTTGGTTGCTTCCAAGGTTTGGCACTTATGAGTAAAGCAGCTATAAACATCCATGTGCAGGTTTTTGTGTAGACATAAGTCTTCAACTCCTTTGGGTAAATACCAAGTAGCACAATTGCTTCATCATATGGTTAAGAGTATGTTTGGTTTTATAAGAAATGTCAAATTGTCTTCCAAAGTGTCTGCAACATTTTGCATTCCCACCAGCAGTGTATGAGAATTCCTATTGCTCCACAGCCTCACCAGAATTTGGTGATGTCAGTGTTCTAGATTTCGGCCATTCTAATAGGAGTGCAGTTATATCTCATTGCTGTTTTAATTTGCATTTCTCTGATGACATATGTTGTGGATCATTTGTTTATTTATCACCTGTATATCTTCTTTAGTGAAGTGTCTTTTAAAATCCGCAGCTTATTTTTTAAACGGGCTGTTTGTTTTCTTAATGTTGAATAATCTTTTTTATTAAACCTGAAATACCGGCGTGGCCACCATAGCATTGGCTATGAAATGTTATAACGGTACTGCTCTTACTAATAGACTACAAAAGATACTACACTGCTAGTATTTCAGTGATCCATAATGGGATGATGTTTTTAAGTATAATGTCACGTGATTCTTCATGTGAAAAGAAGTTTATGTTGCTTTGTCTATCGTCAAGGGTACAGAATGCCAATAATAATTGAGAAGCTGGCAATACAAGAAAATGTGCTCAGTTTATAGTGAAAGCGACAGAGTCATGTGAACAAAAACGTGTGTGTGTGTGTGTGTGTGTGTGTGAAAAGTAAAGCAGGCATCCAGCATTGTAGAGAAGTCCATTGATATGAATTTATTTACTGAAAGTTTGAGCATGGTAATTGAATGCTCTCCAAATAACAGTAAGGCTATGAAGCAGGCAAATGCACAATGTTCTTATTTCTGAATGAAGGTATTTTGGTTTTGACATAAAATCTTAAGCTAAACTTTTTTTCTAAGTATACATAGATCTGTAAACTGAGGCATCCACCCATTTCAGTCAAGATTCTAGTGCACAAGTAATAACCAAATAATAATTATTATGAAAATCATTTTACAAAAATCACTTAGCCTTTTAACTTACGGGTTATATTAAAATATAACTGGAAACCCATTTAAACTTAAGAAAATTATACTCAACTACTTTATTGAGGCAGTGAAAATTCAGCTCCTATTTCACTCAAATGAAGCCTCAGGCTCAACTAATTAGGAGGTAACAAAGAAACATATAAGCAGGAGATTTGTGTGGAGGGCAGTTAGGGGAAATATCTCCCAGTATCTCATAGGGAAGGGACAGTTTACAGATTTCTGTTTAGGTGTGATGCCTTCTATCCACAGTGCCTCACCTACAGGTAATTTTTTGTGAGGTTCACAAATGAACAATGTTTCTGATGGATGGAAAAAATCTGTTGACCACATTAAGAGCTATGGTAAAATTAATGAAGCCACCTGGTTTAGGACAAGTTAAAGGATGTGCTTATTCTCCACAACGTGTCAATGAAAGAATCAGAATATTAATGACAAAAGGAACTTTACATAAATCCCTTCATTTTACATATAAGAAAAGAAGATCATAGATGAGAAAGTAGTGACAGTGCTTAGATTAGAACTTTCATCTCTTGGTCCCTAAATTCTTTTCTTGAAAAAGGAAATCAAAACTTTCAATATTTAACCCAATCTTAACTTTTCACTTATTTATGATTCCTCTTCATAAAACATTAATTACAAATTTTCTACTCACTTGTAATGTACTTGCACATTCACTTTGTAGGCCTTCTTTTCTGAAGTACTTAACTTGTCACTTCTTAATTCTGAGATATATGAGACCTTATTATAATAATGAATGAAGAAGATATGGTTTATATATATAGTGAAATATTACTCAGTCATAAAAATGAATGAAATTTTTCCATTTGCAACAACATGGATGGGCCTAAAGGGTATTATGCTAAGTGAAATAAGTCAGACAGACGAAGAAAAATACCGTATGATATCACTTATATGTGGAATCTAAAAAATAAAACAAATTAACAAACATAACAAAACAGAGTCATAGGTAACAGAAAACAAACTGGTTGTTGTCAGAGGGGAGGGGAGTGGAGGATGAGAGAAATAGTTGAGGGAGATTAAGAGGTACAAACTAAAAAAAGAGAGAGAAAGAGACCTTTACTATAGTTAAGATATTTAAGATATCTTAAATGCATTTTTATATTTACATAAACAATCTCAGGACCTCCAATTGCCAGTATTTCACATAAAATACTGGATGTGAATTAGCCAGAATTATTTAGACTAGATTATTTAGAAAATAAGTATGTTAACTTCTCATTTTACTATCATCTTTATTCTTTTACTGTCTCCATATTGTGAAAATATTGGGGGCTCCTTGAAGGAAGTATGAGCTCTATACTTTTGTCAGTCCCACAAAGTACCTAGCAAATGCCTTATATCTAGTAAAAATCTGATGAAGATTTCTTATTTGATTGACTGACTCATAACCTTAAGTATATATGCAAATCTTTCTCTTCCCTTATTCTAACATGCTTAAGCATTGGTGTTTTCTTTATTACCCATTAAGATATGAATTGTTCTGTAACAACAATGGTTTTTATAAAATACACATACATACACACACACACACATTTTAAACTTAAAGTCAGAAACAAGCAAACAAATAAAAGGCATAGGTGATTATTTTACTATCTCTAATGATAAGAAAAGATTAAAAGTAACAACAAAAATTAACTAGCTATAACATGCCCATGTACCCATGATAACCCAACTACATTATTGTCATCTAAAGGAAAATGTACCTTTACATCTGGTTTGACTGAGATTTCTTAGAAATTTAAGATGACTTCCATACCTTTTCCAAATAATTCTACAGTGGGTTTTTTTTTTGGTTTTTTTTTTCACAACTATTTTTGAGATGGTGCAGCTGCAGCTGTAAGCATAACAATAGTTCAGCTTACTGGCATCTACTTCCTGATTTAGAAGCAACAGTGAAATAATTGTCAAGACTTGAAATGGAAAGCATACAAGAGTTGTACATTTCAAACTTAATATGAACCTATTTAATTAGTTTTTCTTTTAAAAGTAATACTTAAACAATTTCTCTTTGGGAATAGCTAAATTTGGATTTAAAGATTTTGTGGACTGATTTATGTGGAATATTTTTATTCTTTTATCTTTCATTATAATGACTTTGATATAAGAAAAGAGTTAAAAAGACTCCTCTGTGGCATTTTTATACTTATATAACATAGCTATTATAAATGGTCAATACAAATAAATGATAAAACTTTAAAAGAAAACAAATATATTTTTTCCTAAGAAATGCTAATTATTCATATTATATTTGAAAGTCATGCAGTTAATTTCCTTATTAAATATGGAAATAAATGTCATTGAAAACCACAATGAAAAAGAACTCTTAAGATTTTACTTTGAATAATTTTCCAAGACTAAGCCCTCTGATATTTTAGAAAGTGTTGGAGGGAAAGGGCTACATAATGCCAAACAAAATATTGGAAAGAATAAAACATAATAATGTGGATTACTTTAAACTATTGAATAAGCGGATTTATTTGATTTCACTATGTACTCAAACTAATATATGTCAACTAAAAATATATTTTCTTTTTTTGTTTCTAATTTTAAGTCATAGATTTATATATTGCCTATCATATAGGTCTTACTTATGTTTATAGTAAACAGTTAACATAAATGCTTACTATACACTGTGCTTAGTTCACATAGATTATCTCATTTAATTTTCACAACTTTTCTTTATATATTATTACTTTCTATATTTTACAAATGAGACACAGGTTGCTTATAGAAGTTAATACAACTCGTATGTGATAGAACCAGAATTCTAACCATGTTTTTCCGTGTTTTCACAAATATAGACTACAGTTAAATTAGCTTGAGTAAAAATAGAAGTAAACATATTGCTACAATATGCTTTCATATTAAAGCATAATAGTTTTTTACAAGTATTTTTTGGTATACTTTAAAGATGCCATTTAATTGACTAGAGTTCATGTTGGTGGACGGTTTACCTTAGCAACTCAAATACTTTTTAGAAGTTTTCTTATTTCTATTTGTTGTTGTTTTTTGTTTTGCCCTTATTTCTAGCAGCACTTGGGGTGCACATTCTCTCTTATCTCTTGGTGTTTAACTTGCTAAAAAACCTGACCATCAAAGCACTAAGTTAAATGTTTAAATAATACAAAGAAAATTTCAGTGGTCTTTAGAACTACTGTCCAATGTTTTGAAGCAGTAATGCTGTTAATGTAAGTCCCTTTGACATAGTAAATGTAATTCAGTTCTCTCCAACTGTAGCTAAATAGTGACATAAAGAAATCCTTGTTTGTATATGAATCACTATTCCAAATAAATTTTTCTAAAGTGATTTTATCTCATGAACTCAATACACTATTGAAATCTAAATATACCACACTATTTTTTATGCTTTGATGAATAAAGCTAGCTTTGGGGATCTTCCATAGCATTCTGGAACTAAATGAGATAGCTGCTAGAGTCATAGTGTAGTTATTGACAGATAAATAGGGTTCATTCATTTAATGAGTCCTTAAACAAATATTCATTAAGTGAAAATTATACTGGTCATTGGGATAGATGCTAAAGTCACAGTACCAGTCTTCAAGATGCTCAGTCAACTGTGGGGCAGTGGGGATGGTACACAGACTGTTATAACTGACTGTGATCCATGCCATGGAGAAGTACAGCTAGTATGATTGAGAACCAGGGAAGCAGTTTTGGGGGAGGTGATGATAAAGCTGAATCTCTAGCAGAATTAATTAGAAGTTCATCAGTAAACAATGAGATGACCATTGTGGCAGTAGAAAGCAGAGCACAGAATGAAAAAAAATAATGAAAATGTATACAGTGTAGAGGAGTGACAGGGAGGCTGGGAAGGTAGGCATAGTTCTTGTATGTCCTGCTAAAAAGTGGATTTTACCTAAGACTACAGGGAGTGATTGAAGGAGCTATATAATGTAACTAATGTAAAAAGATGTTTTAGAAAAATCAGGAAGTCAAGAGTGTGCAGAATGAATTGATGGAAAATTAAAGAGGAATAAGAAAAACAAGGTCTGGAAGTAAGACATATTTAGTGGGAGAGGAGAGGAAGGCTATGTTTGAGGGATATTAGTATGTGGAAATGGCTAGAATTGCTGAACAATTGGATGTGAGGGATGTAGAGATGCAGGGACCTGGGTTGACTTCTGGGTTTCTAGTTTTGGTAGCTGGATAGAGGAGAAAAAATGGAGCATGTTTGAAGCATACAGGCAGTGATTTAAAATGTGGACAAATTCATTGTATAATGGTCAGGGACCTTCAAAGGGAGATCCAAGGGGTGATGTACAATGGATAGCTGGAAAAAAGTAACTACTTCAAAAAGGAACTTTGAAAAGAAAAATTCCACAGATAAGTAGAAATGGTAAGAATTTCTTTTGTTTGTTTTGTTTTGATTGATTTAATTTATATAGAAAAGATAATCATTAATTTAGGAATACAATATTTTCAGTCTTGAATTGTTTGCCCCAATATTTTTATTATGTCTGTACAATTTTTAGGAAACCTGAAATTGACTACTAATCAGGTATACCATATGCAGTTTTGTATAGTATTAAACTATCTCAGATGGTAGATAATAAAGTAATACTCTGTGCTTGCTACTGGAATAAAAACATACTCCTAAAGAAATTTAAATAGTATATTGAGAATAATTCAATGTAAAGAAATGAGTTAGTAACATGATTGCCAGCTCCAATGTCATTATATTCAGTAACTCTTGAGACTATCTCAATGACAAAGTCCCCTTATTAAATCTTCAAATATTCCTTGGAGCAGGAGAGATTTTTGCCATAACATGTAGACCCTAATTTGAGAGTAACATGTTTATCTGGCAAAAGTCTGACTCAATGTTTAGAGTCATCTCCTAACTACCTTATGGTTCATCCTTATGAAATCCATGTACCACACATCTCAGCTAGGAGTGTTTACTAGAATATCAAACTCAGCCCAAATCTATCACCCTTCTTTCAGCAGGTCAGTAATATAATAATCTCCATATGGGAAGGACAGCACATTATTAGACTAATAATATAAATTTATTACTTTCTGCATAAAAATATGTGTAAAAATATGCAGCCTCAAAAGTAAACCATTAAATTTTTAATCCTACAGAAGAAGTTATTGAATGATTCCTCTGAAAATATTTTCACAAAACTGACTTGAAATTCTTTATAGATATCTCTGCCCTCTGCAGTAGCACTGATATATATAAGGCAAATAAAGAGTTAATAAAGCCAAATAAAAGTTACTGAGAATGTGATCTTAAATAACAGATTACTCTTTGAAAATCAACTTTGCACTATCTCTAACAAACTACAAAGTTTATGCAACCTAAGAACACTGCAAACTCAACATTAATCAAATTATTCTATAATTAATGTTATCAGCCTTACCCAGAGTGTAACCTACTAACCTTACTTTCAGGATTTATATTTTCATTCTGCAGCCACTCAGATTACAGCTTTTTGAATTATATTTTATTTTATTGTATAACATAATCCCTGATATTTAAATTATCAGTAATTTTGAGAAGTTTAAAAGGCCATTCCCTCATATTTTATGATGGGAAATTCGGTAAATCGTCCTTTTCAAACTTTTATTTTCAGTATGGTTATGGGTATTGTTGTTAATGGGTATTGTTGTTAACCTGAATGAAAATATTCAGGTAGAAGACAGTTACTTGGTGATGTTCTTGTTGGACTTGGCAGTGAGCTCCTGGGAGTTCACTATATCATTATTCTTGATAAACTTGCATACATGTTACATAAATGTATCAAATATCATGTTAAAATATAAGAACGAAATATATTTATATGTTTTCAATAAAATTTCCCAGTCCCTATGTAAGAAATTTCTTTTACTGATTTTCATATGATGAGTAATTGTTTGCTTTTCTTCCTCCAATTTTATTAAGAGATATAATTGGCATATTGCACTGTAAAAATTTAAGGTGTGTGGCGTAATGACTTGACATATTATGAAATGATTACCACAGTAGGTTTAGTTAATCCATCACCTCATATAGTTGCACAATTTTTTTTCTTGTGATAAGAACTTTCAGGATCTATTCTTTTAGCAACTTTCAAGTATATTACATAGCATTGCTGACTATGATCATAACGCATGTTTACTTTTATTTATGTTTTAGGAAGTTATAATTCATAGGCCTAAGTATTAGCTACAAAGAAGATGAACACATACTTGCTAATTTGACAGGGTAGATGTTTTCATCTTCTTAGGGATTTTAATTTATAAGCAAACACCTTTTAATTTTTTTTTCTCATTTTTATTTCTATTGCCTAGTACTATACAGTGCATCACTAAGCTTTGGATAGAGGTAAATATAATGATATAGTTAGCATAACAGTAGACAGTACACATTCAAAAGAATTCTTTTGAGCTCTTCTTTTAAATTTTAGATATATTTAACAAGACAGTGTTCATTTTATATTTGCTTCAGAGTAAGCCCTTTGCTGTCAATATGACAAAATCAAGCAAAATGCTGGCTAGTTGAGAGCAGAATCATTTATCCTGTAGTGCACATCAAGGAAAGTTAAAGAAAGACTCTAAATTCTGACAAGGCCTTTAAAATACTTGTAACTGACCAATGGGTAGAATGAAAAAAAATGAAGTATTTTATTCAATAGCACCAAAAGAACTCAAGTGACTGTTAGTGAATGCTTGCTGGATCAGACAGTACTGTCACTTTCTAAGAGGCGCTTAGATTTTTAGAAAATAATCTGTGTGAGGACCTGCCATTGAACAAATTACAAGAGGAACCATATCAGGCCCAAATGACTGCCACTAGATGCCATTATCAGCACACCACTGCTCAGGAACACATGTTGGGCAATAAATTTGCTTCCTCCTCTTGTATTTCAGATCTTCATGAATGAACAACATAAAAAAGTTAGAAACAACTCATGTTTTGGGATTAAAAACATTCAAACCAAAAAAAACAAAAAAATACATCTCATGAAACCAGCCTTAATTTAATCTTAACCCCATATGCAAAAGATTACATCTCCCATTCCCTGAGTTCTCTTAAAGTTGCTGCTGTAAACATGTTATAATCTTTTGACACTTCCCTTTCTTGTGACTCTTGTGATCAATTACTCCATCATTCCTGTTTTAGAAGGGACTTATGGGTAGGTAAGTCTGTTTATGTCTTATAATTGTTTCTTAAGCTCAGCACTGTGCCCCACTAATTGGGTAACTGCAGCACATAAATATAACCTTTCTTCATGAACTTTTACCTTTTCTTCAAAGCAGCTTTTCCACAGGTCAAGGGTAAGTGACTGAAGGCACCTAGGGGTTGATGTAGTCTTGCCCTATATCTTTACCCTGGCACTAATGTACTATCGTTGTAACAGGAGTATGATGGATGACCTCTGCTCATCAGAGGGGTTGACACACTCTTATTTTCCTATCCTTAAATAAATACAAATATTCTGTTAGAAAATACATAGATTTACCTTTTAACTCTTAATTTTCATGAAGTTAAAAATGAGAAAAAATGAAATCAAAAGAAGCCTTAGAGGGCTCACAGTGAATCATAGACATTTCTGGCTGTTCTGACATAAACAAAGATAGGAAGAAAAGATCCTGAATGGTGGGTGCCATGGCACTTCACACATAAGTTTGTGGTTTTTCTATCAATCCAATCACCTGGCTGCTCTAGTCTATAATCCTCTCACCCTTAGTGTCTATCAGAATCAAGTCTTGGACCATTAAGCCTGCTAAGGAAGGAGCAATGTGCTGTCCTAGTTTGCATTATAATAGGGGTTAGTAAGCTTTTTCTGAATAGGCCATAAGGTTTTTGTCGAAACCAATCAACTCTGTCATTGTAGTGGGAAAGCAGCCACTGATGATACTTAAAGGAATGAGTGTGGCTATGTTCAAATAAAATTTTATTTGTGAGCACAAATGTGAATTTCCTATAATTTTCCTTAGTCACAAACTATGTTCTTTTGATCTTTTTTCAACCATTTAAAAAATGTAAAAACTCTTCTTAGCTTTTAGGCTATACAGCCGCTATGGAGAACAGTATGGGGTTCCTTAAAAAACTAAAAATAGAGCTACACATGACCCAGCAATACCACTACTGAGAAAACCATAATTCAAAAAGAGTCATGCACCGCAATGTTCATTGCAGTACTATTTACAATAGCCAGGACATGGAAGCAACCTAATGTTTATCAACAGATGAATGGATAAAGAAGATGTGACATGTATATACAATTGAATATTACTCAGCCATAAAAAAGAACTTAACTGAGTTATTTATAATGAGGTGCATGGACCTAGAATCTGTCATACAGAGTGAAGTAAGACAGAAAGAGAAAAACAAATACCATATGCTAGCACATATATGTGGAATCTAAAAAAAAAAAAAAAAAAGGTCATGAAGAACCTAGAGGCAAGATGGTAATAAAGATGCAGACTTACTAGAGAATGGACTTGAGGGCACGGGGGTGGGGAAGGGGAAGCTGGGATGAAGTGAGAGAGTGGCATGGACATATATACACTACCAAATGTAAAACAGATAGCTAGTGGGATGCTGCTGCATAGCACAGGGAGATCAGCTCGGTGCTTTGTGACCACCTAGAGGAGTGGGATAGGGAGGGTGGGAGGGAGACTCAAGAGGGAGGGAATATGGGGATATATGTATACATATAGCTGATTCACTCTGTTGTACAAAAGAAACTAACATAACATTGTAATGCATTTATACTCCTAGAAAGATGTGGAAAAAAAAAGAACAGGCAGTGGGCTTGTTTTATAGCATTCTTTATCCATATACTTGCCAATGGCAGTTGAGACATTCACACTTGCATATCATGGACTTCCAACAATAATGTATTAACTTTTCAAAACGCTTATATTTGCTTCCTATCAGTCAAATAGAACATGAAGGAAAATTTTAAAGGCCCTCTTTAGGAAAAAATTGAAACCAGCAACTTTCTTTCAGATTCAATGGTGATATGTTTTGCTTTATAAATACCCTTAACTAACAGTCATCCAGGAATGATGCACAGGTGTGGTGATTAGCCATAGCTTCAAAGAATTTACCTAATTTTCTTCTACAGTGTAAATTGGGTCACTCCTTTTAGAAACACCTACCAAATAAATTTCAGAGTTAATATGCTAAATCTATATTCAGGAATCCAATATCTTAGAGATACCTCTGATTAAGTAATGGGCAAGGTATTGCATAATTATGGGAGGGCTGGGTCCTAGTAGGGATTCCCCTTGTTAGTATTCAGCTGCTTTTAAGGATGACACTGGATATCAGTAGTTATCTATCTACTCATCGCTCTGGCTTAACAGTACCCTTGTTAAAATCTTCTTTCCTCATATACTTACTTAATTTTTGACTTTTGCAAATTCCTGTATTTGGACCAGTGATCAGAAAACTGTTCATAGCCAGATCACTGATCTGAATGCCATACTCTAATTTTCTAATAAATCAGTGGGCCACCATTTCATAATACTTGCCAAAGATGCCAAGATTAATTCTGAAGTCATATAAGTATTTTCTTTAGTCAGGCTTCGGTGTCCTTACCCCTTCCTTTTGCCTTTATTTGTTTATTTCTAATTGTCTCTTGTCATCCTACCTGACTATGATTCCTGGGCATTCTCCTTCCTCTAACTTTTCTGCCATCAGATACAGTGATTTCTTTTTATTTAAAGCTTATTTGCATTCTCACCTGAAAAAGTACAGCATCTCAGTAAGTCATGCTTCCCACTGAACCCAATTACTCGCTCGGTGCAAAGCAAAGCGGGCCTGAACATCCCACATGGAATAGGCAACATATGTTTGCTACAATCAACATAGCTGGAACATCTGTGTATGAATTCATGCTGTGTGTGCATCACTTTAGTTGCACAGTCTTATATGAGACTGAGAGGATGTGCAATTAGGAATAAGGTTTACAGATAATATAACAAAGAATAGAGGAGTAGATTTGAGAGATGTGTTTACCTTGTGACTACAGCAGCTCTGTTCTGCTTTCCTGGTAGGACTAAGGTAACTGCAATTACTCATTTAAAATTTTCTCAACCTCATAACTTGAAAGAAATCTCAAAAGTGATTTAGAAAGAGTTGGGGAAATGATATCAATTTTGGTTCATTGTATATCAATCCCTTAACAAATTAATAACAATTAAAACAGTGGCATCACAACATTAACCATACTTACATATGCCCGTCACTATCTTAAATTCTTTCCACGGATCATATTATCTAATGCTCCAAGAACACTATATGCTAAGTCCTATTATGGTACCTATTTGATAGAGGAATAAACTGAGACACGAATGAGTTAAATTGCACAATTTTAAGAGACAAAACCAGGATATAAACTGATATAGTTTGACTTTTATATATAACTCCAGATATAGATATAGATATGTATGTATATATATCTTCATTTTTCTTCTGTTCCTGAAAACATATCTCTAAAACAAATGACCATAGTTAAGTCAGATTTGTGTAATTTCTTTTTACTAGTGATAGTAGTTCAAGGGAGCTGGAGGTATACTAGGAAACAATGGCTATGTATTCTTTTTCCAAAGTACCTGGGAAGGAAGCAGAAATACCAGGGAGAAGACAGAAGGGAGGTTAAAAACCAGTAGGCATGATAAATGGGGAGAATAATAACTCTCTTTCTTTCTTCCATATCAGTAAACGACGACTAACCAGATGCTTATTTATTACAATCTTCTCAGTCTTGGAAAGCAAATAGGCATGTACTTGCTGTATGAAGAAGACATAAATGCTATAAGGAAAAACTTGAGGAAATAAATACACAAAATATCCATATCTTTATTTTAATCTAACAGCTCCCATGAAAAATCTAGCTGGCATTGAACATTTATAAGGAACTATTATAACAAATTTTATTTCAATATAATTCTACAAGCATATTGATTCCCTATTTTAACAAGGCACTTACGTTCTCAGAATATTTCCATTAGAAATACCAACAAGTACGCAATAGATTTGGAGTTGAGTTTTATAGGCTTTCCCTTCTTTTCCCTTTGTTCTAGTTATAAATCAGCAACTAATTAAAAACAAATCAAACAAACAAAAAAGCAGAGGAAATACAAAATAGTCCTTGTTTAAGGGGAAACAGTCCTCACTGAATCAAAATGTAAATGGAAGGTTATTAGCAGAAATAATTATAGTGAATTTTTAAATACCTTTTGTAACCTAGATCTCTTGTAAATTCTGAAGAGATAAATTCCCAAGACACATAGAAAAAACAGTTATAGTCCTAAAGAAAATTAGAATCTTTGTATATATTCAAGTCCTGTATGACACAAGGAAACATTTGGAGTTTAATTCCAAAGCTATATGTTGAAGAAATGTATAAAGTTACCCAACTTTATTTACAAATGCTGAAGGAATTGAAAGCAGAGAAAGGTGGTCATAGAGTAGCATAAATCAAGGTGAGTCTTTACTGTGTGTTGAAGAAACTATGGAATACAGCGTGAATTAGACATGGGAGCATTTCTTATAAGGGAAATAACAAAGAAGTGAGAATTAGCACGGTTCTGAAGGTGGCTTGTCTCATTTAGAGGACTTGATTTAAGAGTTAATAAAATTAAAGTGGCACTACGGAATGCCTTAAGTATTACATGAAAAATCAATTGTTGTTCCCCTGGGGAATAATAGAGCCCCATAGTAAATTTCCTATAAAAAGGAATTGATATTATGTGAAAAGCTTTTGGGGATATCAATCCATTAAGGAAGTGCAAGATCAGCAATAAGCTACAAGAAACAAAATTATTGGAAGCCAGGAAGACAAGGTAGAAGGTGATGAATTTTCAGTGTGACATAAGAAGAATGGCTGAGAAAATGAAAAGGAATGGTAGAGTGTTATGAAGGATGGAAAAAAGAAGGAAAATTAACCCCAAGATTTAGAAATTTGAGGACAAAGATTATAGTACTAATGATAAAAATAAAGCTATTGCCTAAGAAGACAGTTCCATCATGAGGCACAATAAATTTTCTTTTAGACATTTTGGCTTGTTAGTGATGACAAATAAATGTTGCTGTTATCTAAAGACCAGTGAATCTAAAGGTCATGAAGATCATATTGACAGAGAGGAGACTGAAGGAAAGTGATAAGCATTTGAAATCAGTAAGTATAGAATAAGAGAAGTTCAAGGTCTGAGCTAGTGAAGGACAGAGAGACTGAATGAATTAGAGGAGGAACAACCCTACAGTACACTCCAGTTAATGGCAAGAAAGGAACATGGTTCAACAATGAAGGAGTGACTGTCATTCACTAAACAGAGTTAAAGAAGAGAATTGAATCACTATCTCAGTGTATTCATGGAAAAGGAAGAGCTTTTGAAGACTCATACATTTATAAAGTGATTTGTAATCCTCATTTACAATATTCATCACTTTATTATTGATAATGTGGGTATCGTATACCTCTATGTATAATATAGAGATAAACTATATCTTATAAATTCTTCTTATCAAAATCTCCTACCTTCATCACCCATTATATATGTATTTTATAGTGGTACATGCATAGATAAAAGAAGGTAGACAGGGAAAACACTTTAGTATAAATATAGGCTGAAAGTGTAATCTCTAACAGCAAAGAATCTTGATGCTTCCTTTTTTTTTTGACCAGGGCACGAACCCGTGTCCCCTGCATCGGCAGGCGAACTCTCAACCACTGCGCCACCAGGGAAGCCCAATGCTTCCTTTTTTAAACTATGTTCTTATGGGCAACTGACTTAATTTATCTGTCCCTCATTTCCATTATCAATATCATCCATAGAATAAGAATAACATACTTATTGACTTAATGACTGACTTAATGACTCATACTTTCATTATAAGCATTAAATGAGCTAACTCATGGAAAGTAAACAGCAGGCTTTGTTACATATTAATTATGTACCACATATCTTTTTCTATATGCATATGGATATGTTTAAATTATATATAATGGTTGTGTATAATGAATATCATATTATGTACATATATATGTGTACTCATTACATACATATGATTATGAGTGTTTAGTTTATATTCTTGTGTTTGTGTATATGTGAAGTTGTTGCAGATGAAGAAAACCTAATACTACTTAAACATTTCTCCCACAAATGAAATAGGCGTTTTCAAATACACGTTTATATTCAACTCCAAGGATTTGAAATTGTACGTTTGTCAAAACTTTAGTTTTCATACATTTGTTTTTGGTGAGGTATGGAGAGTAGGGGATGAGTTTTTTTGGCCAGTCACTGATGTTAGGGAGCTAGGCATAGTTTCTTACACTCAATTGTTTCTTGAAGTGAGAGTTCCCACAATAAATGGTGTAAACATTCCAAGTAAGTAGTAGTTTAACACATAATCAAAGCAACAGAGTTTCACAGTAGTAACCTCTCTGCAGTAACCTCTCCTAGAGTGCCAGGGCAAACATTGCTTTTATATACTCAACTGAACACTCTTTTTTGGATAGATGAGGATTATAGTTTATTCATAAATTCTAATAATATTTCAGTAACTCAGTTAAAATGTCTACTGTAATGTTCTTCACAGCTGTTAACAATGTTAATTTTTAAACATAAATCCCTGATAAAGTACAATTAAAACTAATAATCTGTATCCTTAGATTTAATGGTTAATTTAGAAAAATGATTATAATCTATTTTTACCCTTCAATATTACCTGATTTCTTGGGTGTAGATCTGTTGCTGCCTGGTAACATAGTTTTGTTTATTTGCTTGTTTGTTTCATAAAGTAGTCTATAAATGTGTCTGCAAATCATTCATGAGAAGTAGGCCAGCAGAGAAATGTTAACTGTCCACAAAACTTTAAGATACTGGAAAACAGGGATCATGTCTTTTATCTTTCTTTTCCAAATCTAGAAAAAAAAATCTGCTTGACACAAATAAAGTAATTAGTGTTTATTGAATGAATAAATTAATATCTCCATGTTTCAGAAAATGGAGCCAATCACAAAGAACACAAATCACTCAAGGTCACATGTAGAATTAGATAAAAATAAATGGTGAGGTAGATATTTCCATATTCTTGGGAATACCCTAGGGCATGTTCTCAAGGCCTATTCTCTGGAAATTATTCAATAGACAAAGTTTTTGTTTGATTTGTTTTGTTTTCAGTTTTCTTTCTTTGATGATCTGGTCTAGTTTCCCCTATAGATTGACCTCCCTCCAAATACCATTCCCCTGCAGGATCAGAAAAGACCCACACCTCAGATTTTCTCCTTCTTTCTCTTTAGCAGATTCTATTATTAGCTCATGAGCCTTAACTAGTTCTCTTTTATTGAATTATTGGATTAATAGTAATCAACTGCTATCTTGTTCTAATTGTATTCTTACAGCCAAAAAATCAAGGTGTGATT
The DNA here is from genome assembly GCF_059928025.1 of Delphinapterus leucas. Classification (NCBI taxonomy): domain Eukaryota; kingdom Metazoa; phylum Chordata; class Mammalia; order Artiodactyla; family Monodontidae; genus Delphinapterus; species Delphinapterus leucas. Next base: position 34,066,114 of record NC_143140.1, read on the forward strand.
GTGTTTTAACAGAACATGTAGAATTTCCATGTGGGCAGGTAAATGTTACCTCACTTACTGGACTAAGAACTCCTTATGGGCAGGCACTTTGTGTCTCTGACTGCAATTACCCTGAAACCTGTCACTGCAGGTGATTTTTGATTGGCATTCAATACACATGTTTAAGCAATTAAATAACCTTAAATTCTTCTGATAGAAAATAAACTGTAGGGCTTCCCTGGTGGCACAGTGGTTAAGAATCTGCCTGCCAATGCAGAGGACACAGGTTTGAGCCCTGGTCCGGGAAGATCCTACATGCCTCGGAGCAACTAAGCCCGTGCGCCACAGCTACTGGGCCTGCGCTCTAGAGCCCACGTGGCACAACTACTGAAGCCCGCGCGCCTACAGCCCATGCTCCTCAACAAGAGAAGCCACTGGCAATGAGAAGCCCGCGCACGGTGACGAAGAGTAGCCCCTGCTCACTGCAAGCAGAGAAAAGCCTGCGCACAGCAAGGAAGACCCAACGCAGCCAAAAATAAAATAAATAAATTTATAAAATGAAAATAAACTGTAAATAGCATCTATACTATTTATTGTTACTTAAAGTTTGTAACTGTCATTATTTCAATCCAGCACACCACTATCTGTGCTGGTTTTAGTGAGACTGTTAGCAAAGAAAAAGGACTCCCTTCTCATTTTGTGTTCTGTGTCCAGAAATAGTTTACTGGTAATACTGAGAGATAACTCACTGGGGATCTGATTTAAATTCAAATAAAGGACTTGAAAAGGAAAACTCCTCTGTTCCATTGCCCTTAGCTAATATTGTTATGCTAATCCTAAGTATGCGTCATACTGCCAGAAGCTTAAAGGATCAACAGAAACTACATGTTTTTCTTCTGATTTATTTTTGCCATATTTTAAAATTAAGCAAGTTAAGTTTCCTCTTAATATTTTCACCTTCAGTTAATGTACCCAATAGCAATGTAAAGAAACAGAGATCTTTTAAAAGATTCAGAAAATCAGTTAAACACAACTTTCTACACGTGGCATCAAATGATAAGAGGATTTGAAAGTTAAATTTAGAGAATGAAGACAATTGAACATGATTTATAGACCATTAACACTATTAACATATCTTGTTTTGAAATATATTCAACTTTCCCTAAAATTAAAAAAAATCCTTGAAAAGGAATGACCTTTTTTATAAACCAAACACATGTTTATTGTGATTGCAATTAATCTCATAAGGAACAAGAAAACACCAAGCTACTAAATGTACAGCAAATATTTACATTTCCTCCTTTTTCCAAATTGTACTATCATTTATATATTCCTAATGTGGTCATTATCAGTATAATACCTAAGATCATAAAATTAATCATTTTAGAATTAAGATATAACTCATAATAATTTAGTTTATAGGCAAAGCCCCATTTTATGCTATGTTTATGGCACTATAGGGAATAATAAAGGAAAAACTCAGTTTTCCTCCTTCTGTGTAGAAAAACCCAGGTCTTTCCTGTGTTGTTTTTCTTGTGAGTCTCCTTTATTTCACTTCACTTCTGATACTTCTTGTCACCAAATGTGTGAAGGTTTTCCCCCAACAAGCGATTCTCTGTGACACCAGCTGGGTGTCCTACAATTTAATTCAATTCTGACACTACCTAGAGATGATGTCATATCCCACAGGTTAAATGCTCAGTATCACAAAACTGCCCTCTAAACCCCCACTTCAGAGACCCATTGCAAGCCCAGACAGAATATCACCTGTGCTTCTGAACAATCAGCTACATATCAGAGGTTCCAATGACCCCTTCCTTTGGTTCAATTAATTTACTAGAGCGACTTACAGAACTCAAGGAAGCACTTACTTATGTTTACCAGTTTATTAAAGGATATGATAAAGGATACAGACAAACAGCAAGATGAAGAGATACACAGGGTGAGGAATAGAAGGAGGGAAACTCTCCAAACTCTGAAAATTTGGAATTCTCTGGAGGTTTCATCACATGGGCATAATTGATTATTAACTCCATTTTTAGCCCTTCTCTTCATTCTCAAGAGAATGAATGGTAGGGTTGAAAATCCCAAGCTTCTAATTATGGCTTGGTCTTTCCAGGGATCAGCCCTCATCTAGGAGCCATCCAGGAACCCACCCAGAATTGTCTCATTAGAACAAAAGACACTCCTATTAACCAGGAAATTATAAGGGTTTTAGGAGTCCTGTATCAGGAACTGGGGTCAATGATCAAATATTAAAACAAAAGATGTTTCTAGTGCTCTTATCACTTAGGAAATTACAAAGGATTTAAGAAGTTCTGTGCCAGGAACCAGGGGCAGATATATATATATATATATATTTTTTTTTCCATTATCTCACAGGAACTTACATGAATTTTATATATACACCCTTATTAGACTTTTTGCTGATAGCCCTGACACCAAGGTGTTTGCTTTTGATTATCTGTATCAATTCCCCAGGTACTAGATGAGTGATGGATTTAGAAATCCATCAACCCACCCCCAAAGGCTTACATGCACAGATATACTCCTGGTTCACTCCAGCTGCCTAGTTAGAAGGGGGGGAATTAAATGCTCTCATCTGGTTAAATATATAGATAGATAAATATAGATATAGATTCATAGATATATAGAAATATAGACATAGATAAATAAATCACCCCAAATCACTAAAACTAATGAGACCAAGTTCCCTTGCTGAGTTTATTATTTACTTCTCTATCCAAAACTTCATTCATTTTCTTCTACTTCCCGTTTCCCTCAGGATTGAGGAGTAACAAAGAAAAGGAGGGGTTGAAACCAAGCAATCCCCTGACGGGCTTTTCTCAATAACAGACCACTTTTTGTTCCTCACCTCTTGTTTAAAGAAAAACTTCAGTCTCCTGAACCTTCCCTGAGTTTCAAAAATTCTAGCTCAAGGGTTAATAATCAGATGAGTAAGAACATGCAGAGACAGAGAATAGCAGTCTGGCAGGAGAACTGGTAACAATTTAAACAATAGATCAGCCATATAACAAAGTCACAGGACCATTAGTTTCTCCCTGAAGGACATGGATAACAAAGTCTGACACACATACCTAAGTTGTTTTTACAGAAGCCAGACTCCCACCAGACGGAAACTACTGACCCTGATGGCAGGCATGTAGACTCCAGACCAGTTGGAACCAGGAGGTTGATGACTGAGATTCCTGAAACATCACCCTGTTACTTCACCATCAAAGAATCAGAGAATTGTGTACTAGCTAATCACACACCCTGTGGCCCTCTCCCTCCCATGGTCTCTAAAACCCTTCACTGAAAGCAATCTGGGAGTGTGGGTCTTCTGAGTACAAGCTGCCTGTGCTCTTTGCCTGGAGCCCTGCAATAAACACTATACTTTCCTTCACCACAACCCCATGTCAGTAGCTTTGCTGCATGTTGGGCAATTGGACCTAAGTTCAGTTTGGTAACACGATTAGCACAATGGAAAAGGATATGCATATAGAGAGAGATTTGATTGAAAGAGTAGACCTTTATACTTATGAAAATGTATTTTGTATATTGTGATATTATATTACTAATTATTACTGGGTACCTGCCCAGTACCTAGGTGTACATTGCAAGTCAAATCTTTGCAAATTGGCTTCAGACCTGCAAAATGTCCTTTCCTCTCCAGTTTTCACTCTACATTAGTATAATAGAAAGGATAAAACTTGCCATGGTCAAGAGAAAAACAAAACCAAAACAAAAAATCAACAAACAAAACTGGCAGCAGGAGCCTGACCAAGCCTATGACATACCCATCAAACTGAAAACTACCAGTGATATTGGAAAATCTTATTTACCGACTTGGAAACCTGTTGAAAAAGCTACAAATGTTGATGAATGAAACAGAAAAGCCACAAAATTGCATATAAAAAGAGGAATTATTATATTACTAACCCTAGATAATATTGTCTCATAATTGTTTGTGTGTAAAAATATGCCTGTATAAATGTTTATATTTGTTATAAAAAATGAAATGTTACACTTTGAAACAAATTAATTATAAAATCAGATGACAAATAGTTTCATTAAAAATACAAGAATTTGGACTTCCCTGGTGGTACAGTGGTTAAGAATCTTCCTGCCAATGCAGGGGACATGGGTTCGATCCCTGGTCCGGGAGGATCCCACATGCTGTGGAGCAACTAAGACCATGCGCCACAACTACTGAGCCCATGAGCCACAACTACTGAAGCTTGCGTGCCCTAGAGCCTACATGCTGCAACTGCTGAAGCCTGTGTACCTAGAACCCGTGCTCCTGAAAAAGAGAAGCCACCGCAATTAGAAGCCCGTGTACCACAACAAAGAGTAGCCCCCACTCGCCACAACTAGAGAAAGCCCACATGCAGCAACAAAGACCCAACGCAGCCAAAAATTAAAAAATTAAAATTAAAAAAAATGCAAGAATTTAAAACAAAGTCCAAGGCAAATTAATATATCTGTTCAACTCTTTTCAGATTTTTTGAGATGAAAAGTAGCTGTGATTAAGTAATCAAAAAGGTATTTTATATATATATAAAGATATATATATGGATTCTTCAGTACAAATGTATAGAATATACATATACATATATATATATATATATATACGAATTCTTCAGTACAATGTATAGAAGCAATTATATAATGATGAAATATCACTTCATATCTATGTGTATTTCTGATCCTGGATAAAAGAATATATAATTTAAAACAAATAATTTGGTGCAATTTATTAAGGGGGAATAACCATTGTAATTCTATACTTGCTGTTACTGGTGAAAATGACAAATTGTGGGTTAGAGCCCAAGTGCTGTAAATAGCATGTTTCAAACAGCCAGGATCAAAATGCCTTTGGAATTGGAATAGAGAGCAGGAATCACTGAAAATATGACTCCCTACAAACAGTTACATGTAAGGGTGTGTGTGTGTGTGTGTGTGTGTGTGTGTGTGTATAAAAATATACTTGTAATTGACATTTAGCAGATGACTTTTTCCGGTTTTCACAGACTACTTGCTTTTGTTAAAAAAGAAAAAGGCTACTAAAAGGATTCAAAAAGATCTATAAAAAAATCCTTTACACCAAATGGTTCCATAATTATATCAATATATTTCATATTCAAGAAACATCAGTCAGAAACAGGTATTGGGATGATATAAATCAATCAAAGTAAAGCCTCAAAACAAAAATAAATAAGGTCCTAGTGCTATTTCTTTTGATAAAGATGACTTTAAGCAGCAAAAATTCTATATTTTGTAGAATGCGACCACTTTACCCTCTGAATCAAGCAGAGTGTGGAGATACACAGGAAATGCTACTGATTTTAAGCATTATTTGAACCAACAAACAGATTTAAAATGACCTTCCACTGTGACAACAATATCTATAATTTGAAAGGAGTTTGTAGAGGAAGAAATGTTGCAAGGTCTGGAGTAAGATAAATGGCAATTTATGGAGGTCAGTTGGCCAATTTCAGATCAAAATAGTTGATATTGCCTCAAAGCAGTAAATATATCAACACAATTTCTGGAAAATCACAATTTGAAGATACTTTAATTTTCAAGGAATTGTTTTACTAGGCACTTTGGAATTGCTTTATCTATATAGCTAATCGTATAACTTTGCTGTTTTCAGGTATGTTCATAGCAATAGAATGTACTGGCTCCTTAAAAAATATAACTAGAGAAGTTGATCTGTTTTCAGGCTTGCTGAAATGACATTATATAATGAACTGTAAGTCTCAGGTCATCCCATGATTCAAAAAGTAGAAATAATAACAATGAGTATGTTTTTACAAGTTAAGTTCTTTTATATAACCCATGGATATTTTTCATTTAAACCTAGTGATGTTCTTCGAGGTTCATTCTGTTTCCCCTGTTTTATAAGTAGTTAGACTTGGAACCCATGGTTTCTGTGATTGGTCTGGACTTACGTTTAAACTTACAAACAGAAGTCAGTTCAAAGGGTACAAAGTTTCAGTAATGCAGGATGAACAAGCTCTGGAAATCTAATGTACAACATAGGGTCTGTATGTAACAATACTGTACTGTATACCTAAAAATTTGCTAGCAAGGTAGAGCTTATAAGTGTGCTTACCACACACACAAAATGATATAAAAATAAATTAATAATTAAAGAGGTCATGAGGAAATTTGTAGAAGTGATGGATAAATTAATGGCCTTGGTTGTGGTGATGATTTCACAGGTGTGTACTTCAAACTCATCAAGTTAAATATCTATAACTTTTTTTAAACTTCATTATCTTTCAATAGAGTTTTTTAAAGTAGTTTAAAATAATTCAAGATTTTCCATAACTATTCAGTATTCTAAGTTGGAAGATCTTAGTATAAATCAGCATGTAGAGCTTTAGAGGTTATACATTTATAATAATTAAAGATGATAAACAGAAAACATGAAAATTAAACCTGTCAAAAGACAAAGCCATGTAGAATGAACACAAAAAACTTCTAAAAGTGACCAGAGCAGGGATATTCTTTTTTCTTTTTTGAAGATTCATTTATTATTTATTTATGTATTTTTGTCTGCGTCGTGTCCTAGTTGCGGCACTCAGGATCTTCATTGAGGCATGCGGGCTCTTCGTCCTGGTGCAGGGGCTTCTCTCTAGCTGTGGCGCGCAGGCTCCAGGGCCTGTGGGCTCAGTAGTTGTGACACAAGGGCTTAGCTGCCCCGCGGCACCCCGCATTGTAAGGTGGATTCCTTGCCACTGGATCACCGAGGAAGTCCCAAGAAGGGATATTCTTTTAACCCAGCAGGGTATACATCCAGAAGAACATTTGCCTTTCTAGCCAACTTCTACCTGGACCCTCAGAAATTCAAACTTCTCATTGTTTGCTTCATTCTTTCAGGCCCCATCTATCTGAAAACTTCCCTTCAGTCTCATTTTGGAAACTTGTATTCTGAGTTCACCAAATTATTTTGTTGTGCCCTTACTTAGCATTCAGCTCAAACACTGTGTTCTTGTTCTTGTTAATCTGGTTTACAGGCAAAACATAATCTAATTAAAAAGAGCTAAAGGAAGTATTTTAAGTATTGGGTACTTAAAGTAGTACTTTAAGTAGTATTGGGTACTACTGATTGGGTATTTTGATAATTACTTAGAATTTCCTTGGTTGGATTTTTCAAGGCTTAAAATCAGGATAGTTTTAGTTATTAGAATTTCCTTACAATGATTTTCCTAGAAGAAAAACTTACCAACATGTTATTTTTAGAAGTCTCTGCAAATGTTGAATCCATTCATTGCTTTACCAAGTGTCTATTATTTTATCCATTCATCTGCTCAAAACAAAGGTATTAGGTAGAGCTAAAAATCATCTGTGAAAATACCTTGATGTTTGCTATTTCAGTGTGTCAAAATCTGGAGAGCAGGAAGGGTTAGGCAATAGTATTTTGAAAATAACTTTTTACAAGGAACTTTGACATATCCTTTAGCTTTATTTGCCCCCATTTGCTTTATTATTCTCTTTTTCAGTTTATATGTATGTATACTGTTTTGTCTGAACCACTGAGAGTGAAATGGAAACATCCTTATCCCAACCCCCATCACTAAATACTTCAAGGTGTATTACCTAAGAACAAGGTCATTCTTTTTCATAACCCCATTAATGAACTTTAACATTGATTTAATGCTATTATTTAATCCACAGTATATATTCCATTTCTTTTCATTTGTCCAATGAATGCCATATATAGCTTTTCTTTTTTTTTTTCCTCATCCAGGATCTATTCCAGGACTACTCATCATGTTTGTTTGTCATGTTGCTCTAGTCTCTTCTATTTTGGAACATTATTTCAGCCTGCCTTTGTCTTTCTTCACCTTAACATTTTTGTAGAAGGTCCCACAATTTGAGTTATTCTAACATTCCTTCATGATTAGATTCATGTTATATTGTGGGGGGGCAGTGATACCACAGAAATGATGCTGTGTCTATTACATATTTTGAGATTAAATTTTTTGGAAAGTTCAGGTCTCAGAACTAACTGGAATCATATTAAAGGAGAAGTAATAATCATAAGATTACTCTACAGAGAGGATAAACTACCAGAAACATAAATGAATTGCTTTTTAATAATTTATTTTTATTAATCCATATCACATGCCAGGAACTGCAATAGATGTTAGGACTATATTGATAAAGATGCTGAATGACTAGCATCAAGGATTAGCAAACTACAACCTTCTGGCCAAATCCAGCCATGGCCATTCATTCCTGGATTGTTTATGGCTACTTTTGTGCTGCATTAGCAGAGTGAAGTAGTAGTGATAGAGATCTTTTGGCCGACAAGGCTGAAGATGTTTACTATATGGTTTTTCAAAGAAAAAGTTTTCCAGTCCCTGTTCTAAGACAGCGTAATTCTAGCTAATGTATTTTTTTTTAGATAAACAATTATTTATCTAAAACATATGAGCAATGAGAAAAATAGGTTAACAGTCATGTGGCTTTATTTGGGGTGATGAGTAGATTTTGATGTATCTTGTAAATATTGCACTATGTAGTACAAAGTATGCAATACTTTAAAGTCCTCTACTATTCATATTCCAGGCCTTACTTAGGAAGAATAAGTGATGCCACTTAGCCAGAAATCCCTAGTGTTTCTGAGCCTGCATCTCCCTAACTGTTGTTCTCTTGCCTACTGCCTACTGTAGACCTTATTTCAAAGGACTAAGCTCAAGAGGCTTCAGCATTTCCTGTATCAGCAAAGACTTTCTCTTTCCTTCAAGCGATTTATTAAAGAAGGAATCAGATTGACTTTAGTGAAATATATTCCATTTTTCCTGAAGACAAAATTTTGTCCCATTTAAGAACTCTTCTGCTTATGTCTTGATCAGAATCACATTTTCAAACTGGTGTCTGGACACGCGAATAAATCCCATTACCCAGTAATAGGATTTGTCTGCACACCTCCTGTGCACTCCTTTGGTAACTGAGAAGTCCTTCACAGTGGGCTGTGTTTTTTCTTTAGGTTTATTCTGACATCTGTCCAAATAATTTCACTCTATGATGCGTTTGTTTCATTTAAACCCACCAAAAGGGTGAGAGACTAGTAGTTGACAAAATTCTTGAATAGCATCAGTATTCTTCCTTATTTCACTCAAGGAGATGCCCTAAATTTAACCTTTGTCTGGGAAGGAATGACAATTCAACCATTTGCAGAGTAACTTGGGGGTGAAACCAACAACTGTGTTCTTAGACGATGCGTTAGTCACTACCATTTTTAAGTCCCTGTCATTCAAGCTGCCTCAAAAATGTGTTTAAAAAACTGTTAAAGAGTAGTAGTCTGCAAAAATGGAAATGCTGCTGCTAACTTGATAGTAGAAATATACTTTGGGAAGTAATGAGAACATGCTGTACTTTTTAGGCGAGGATGGTAATTTACACTAATAGTAGTGTTACCAAACAGAGCTTGGGTTCCTCGCCCTCACTCAGTAAAGCCAATCTACTGACACCAGGTTGGGGTGAAGGAAACTGCAGCATTTATTGCTGCTAAGGGTGCTAAGCAAGGAGTACGGGGCAGCTAATGCTCAAAAGGCCTGAACTCCCCGATGGCTTTCAGGAAAGCGTTTTTAAAGGTGGCGTAGAGGTTGTGGGGTTTGTGATCAGCTTGTGGACATTCTTCTGATTGGTTGGTGGTGAGGTAATTGGGAGTCAACATCATCAACCTGTGGTTCCAACCAGTCTGGAATCTCTGTGCTTATGGGCAGCATACAGTTTTTGATAACTTCTGCCACCTGGTGGGGGTTTCAGTATCTGCAAAACAGCTCACATAACACATCTCATAATATTCTCTACAGCCCTTGAGAAGGAACTAAAGGTCCTTGACTTTGTTTAATGGCTAAACTATTATTATTTTGTCTTGCTTGACTGTTGTCCTTTGCTTCTGCATTTTTTCTCACTTCTCTGATTAAGTTTGTTCTTTGAACTCAGGGAAGGCCTAGGAGGCTAAAGTTTCTCTACAAGTAAGAGGCAGATGGAGGACATGGGGAGTGGGAGTCTGTCCTGGGAAGGCCCCATAGGGTCCTGCTTAGTTACAATAGTACATCTTGGTTAAACCAGATCAGTAAGATTAATATTGAGTGAAGCTGGATCAAAATTACAAACTATTCTTATGTGGTAGCCTCTCTGGCTATACCTTCATTGCTAGTTACTAGTAAGAGGTACTCTCCATATCTCCCTCTGAATACTTCTGTGTTTTTAGTCTAACCTTCTAATGATAACAGTACTAACAGTTGCGGGAAATTGATATTCCATACCATATTCCTTACTTATTTTATCTGCAATTCTTACAATCTTCCTGCAAGGCAGACATTATTGTCTCACTGTTACCGTTAGGAGAATGGGCCATGGAATGACTTTAACTCTTTAAAGGCCAGTTAGTAATTGACAGAGTTAGGATAAAACTTAGATCTAATGCCAAAGCCCATTTACTTTTACCCCAGTGCTTTATGCATACTATTGCTGATTATTTGACTGTACTGATTAAATGTAGAGCAAATTTTCAAAATATTAACTGCAATTTGAACACTCATTGTTTTCATTGAGCTTTATTTTATTCCAGAATCACATTTTTCCTAATTGCAAAATGATACAGGTAACCAAAAAAACCTGTGCAGTGAGGGTGAACCTGCATTATTTATACATTTTTTGAAACCTGCTCATTACTTTACTGCTTGACATTGCCTGATACATGCCAATCTTGTACAAACAGGAAGACTTTTGGATATTGAACTTTTTCTTGTCAAATGATGTTGAACCTAAAATATACATTCAACTTCCATACTCTAAGTTTTATGTTTCCAATTTTTTATAGAAACTGTCTTCAAGTTAGCTGAAATGTTAGTAAATTTAATTATTTTAATTAATCTTCCTTTAAAAAGTTTTAATTGTTTTTAGAGACAAATGCAAATAGCCATAATTTCATATAGATCCATACAAAATTAAAAAGTAATACCTGCATATAAATTTACCAAACCAAGTGGACTTTACTTGTTACCATGTTAAATGTACACTAATTTTAAATAGAGATAACAGATGTTACTGGAAATCTCCTCCCAAGACTTACTATGATATGTCAGAACGATCCCTGCAAATCCCAGACACCGTAGCAACCCCTTCTACTTCTGCCTTTATAAGAAGAATGAGGAGTGGCAAGAAGGAGATAACAGAAGCAGAAAACCACTTATTTTGAAGGAAATGAAGTATTTATAGTAAGAACTATTTTCTTTGTCTAAAACAAATTTAATAATGTGGGGGAAGGGACAAATGGGAAGTCTCCAAGAGGATAAAACTTACGATGCAGAATGCCTACAAAAGGGGAGGCTACCTGATTGAACTGCAGACTCTCCAGAGCCATGAATGTTGGAGTGACACATAACCAGCAAGGTGAAAAGAGACTATAATGTGGGGTCCAAATAGAAAAGAATCTAGTGGAATAGAGGATCATAAGAGGAAGAAGAAGAAAATGGAGCTGTTTAAGGGGCCACTGGTTCAAGTGAGGTTATGCCTCACCAGGAAAGAAAAGTGGAGATATAGGACCAATGGGAGACATAGCCACTCTCTATGAGAGAGATCTTATTAAAAGATAGGATGGCTGTGGAGTGGAGTAGTATCCCAAACACATACTCATTCCTTCCCACATTGATGAAGACCACAGTAATGAAACAGAACCAAGCCAAAGCCATGCAAGGATCTTGTCCCAGCACTGGTGTGGTAATTTGCCCAACTGGACCCTTGTCTCCCTTATCTGACTGCCATATCCCCATTCTATAGGGCAATGCCAAGGAAGAAATAGAGGAGGAGTAGAAAATCAGACCTCCATTTTCCCCCCATTTTATCTCTCCCAAGGCACACATTTTACCAACAACAGAGAAGAGGAATGCTTTGGATCAGGTAAAAAATTATGAAGTTAAATTGGACTGGTCAGAAAATTATTTAATCCACTCAGGATGATTTTATGTGAATGTGGATTATATATGGTCCAATTGTAGGACAGTGGTTTGTATAAATGCAAATATTATCATTTTTATACCCCATTGAGACAGAACTTCAGTAGCTGGTTATAAAAATTTTAAATGCCTGTGCTATAACCATGTGCCTTTCAAAAACTGTGTTCTTATGGTTCTCATAAAATAAAGGCTATTGTCACTTATGTAAAATAATTTATAATATTAATAAGTCCTTACGGTCAAACAGAAGTGCATCTTTCATGACATGGTATGAGTATCTTTTGTGACATAGGAAGATAAATAATGGGATGGAAAGGCAAGAGGAAAGGGTTGAAGCTATGATAGGAAAGGTACCTGTTATAGCAATATTGAACATTAAGCTCTTTTATTTTAATCTTCATTATTCCTGTATCCAAACTGCTAAACTGATACTACTACTATAACAAAGAATTTGGGGCTTGCTAGAGTAAGATAAAAAGGATTTGAATTTGAAAATTACTCTTGAAATGTACACATTAAATATAATCTAATGGGCTGGGGAAGGGGGGATTCAACTGAGGCTGAATTTCATAAGAGAACAGGAAGGATGAGAATCTCTGAGAGGAATTCACCATTAAGGATTGAGAGTCTAAACAAGACTTGTGACCCAGACCTAGTTTCTGAAGAAAGCATTTGTTCTAGGCTCTGGCTTGTGTCCACTGGGGCCTATAATTTTCAAATTTCACCTCCGTCATCCTCTTGCCTGGATTAGAGTAATCAACTGCTAATTTGTCACTCTGTTACCAGAGAGTAGGTTCTTATATTGCTGAGAAAAAATTCAGAGACAAGACATGGAGGTAGGGAAAGCAAAGCGAGGATTTGTTAAGCTGTAGTGTGCTCTCAAGGGGAGAGCGGGCAGACTCAGGTGAGTAGCTGCTCTGAGTTTCTTTGGCAAGCTGGTTATATTGGGTGTGAAAATGAATGGGTGGAATATTCATTGAGGAGGAAGGAATTTGGGGTCATAGTTCCTGATTTTCATTCCAGCTCCACCTTCCTGAGAAGAGGAAGGATTTTTGTCCTTATTTAGTCTATTTTTTTTTTCCTAACGCATTTTTTAAAAAATTGAAGTATAGTTGATTTACAATATTGTGTTAGTTTCAGGTGTACAGCACAATTGATTTATAAATATATTCATATATATAGTCATACTCATATACATATGTATTCTTTTTCACATTCTTTTCCCTTGTAGGTTATTACAAAATATTGAGTATAGTTCCCTGTGCTATATATTGAGTCCTTGTTGATTATCCCTTATTTGGTCTTGATTGGAAGTATCATGGCATTGGTGCATGATGGGTACTTCTTATCTGCAAGGCTAATTTTATTGTAATGAGGGCATAATGAGCAAAAGTTTACATTTGGATGCTGGAGAGTCCCACCTTTCCCCACCTTTCTTTATCTGCCTCTAGGACCCTTGTCACCCCAAAATGTGTGGTTTCCTGTCAGTCCAGCATTTCCTCCTTCTCTTTGTCTGCCCACGGACCCCCATTGTTCACAAGATGTATGGTTTCCTGCCACATGGCCTGTGCCCACCCTCCTTCTCTGCTCATATGTAGCTATCTGCCTGCTCTGACAGTTCTACAATCTATTTTAAAAACAGAAACAGAATGTCTCAATTAAAACATAAGTCAGATCATTACACAACTCTGTTCAAAATCCTCCAAAGTGAAAAAAACGAAGTCCTTAAAATGGCCCATTGGGCCCTACAAAATTTGATCTACCACCATGGCTGCATTACCTATCTAATCTCAGTTTTTTCTAATCCCCCCTACTGTTTCTTTTCCAGTTCCATCCACACTAACCCTCTGCTGCTCTTCAAACACATCAGGCCATAGGGGTTCTGCAATCGCCACTTCCTCTACCTGGAACACTCTTTTCCCAGATATCTACATAACTCACATCTTCACCTTCAAATCTTTGCTCAAGTATCACCTGTAACCTGAGCACCGTATTTATACTTGCCATGTGCCTCACCCGGTCCCCATCTTGGTCCTTCCAATAAGTTTTTAATAGAACTATTTTATAGATTCTTCAATATAATACAACCGATTGGTCAATAAATATATCTTTTAATTTTGTGATCTTTATTTTAAAGAGCTCTTTCAAACTCAAGATAAATTATGTTATCAACATAATTTTTACTGTGTTAGAAGTTGATGAGAGCTATGGAAGAACATTTTAAAAGGAGCAAGGAAGACTTATTATTTAAGAAATACAGTTTGTAAGGCTGTAGCTGCCATAGAGCTAGCTCTTGGGTCACGAGGTGCATTGTCAATGAGCAGTAAAATTTTGAAAGAAATCCTTTTTTCTCCACAGTAGTAGGTCTTAACAGTGGGCTTAAAATATTCAGTAAACCATATTGTTAACAGAGGTGCTGTCATGTGGGCTTTGTTGTTACATTTCTAGAACAAAGGCAGAGTAGACTTAGTATAATTCTAAGATTTTTCACAAGGGTAAGTGAGCACTGGCTTCAACTTAAAGGCACCAGCTGCATTAGGCCCTAACAAGAAAGTTAGCATGTTCTTTGAGACTTTGAAGCCAGATATGGACTTCTCTTCTCTAGCTATAGATGGCAACTTCCAATAGAAGGCTGTTTTGTCTACCTTGAAATTCTATTGTGATGAGAACCAAAAGTCTCCAAAAGTTGTCTTTGCCTCATTACCATGCTAAGGTTTCTGCCCAAAGTTGGCGGGGTGGGGGTTGCACTTTGCTAGGCACAATTAATGCCTTGTGCAAAGGAGCCCAATGGACTGCACACATTCTATCTGTTTCTGGAAATTGCTGCCCCTTACCCCAAATTCTGATGGCACACCCACCTCTTACCCTGTAAAAGTTTCCTGTTTCCCCCTGAGGACAGGTAGTCTTTAGAGTATGAGCTCTCCCTTCCCCATTCCTTGATCAACAAATACAGTTTCTGCTCTGCTTTGTGGAAAAAAATAAAGAAAACCTGTTGTTTAATGTAGCCACCTTCATTAATTATTTTAGCTAGATCTTCTGGATAACTTACTGCAGCTTCTATATCAGCTCTTGCTGCTTCACCTTGCACCCTTGTGTTGTAGAGATGGCTCCTTTCCTTAAACCTCATGAAACAAACTCTGTGAGCTTCACATTTTCTCCTGCAGCTTCCTTACCTCTCTCAGCCTTCATGGAATTGAAGACAGTTAGGGCCTTGCTCTGGATTAGGCTTTGGCTTAAGGGAATGTTGTGGCTGGTTTGGTCTTCTATCCAGAACACCAAAACCTTCTCCATATCACTAATAACGCTGTTTTGCTTTCTTATCATTCATGTGTTTACTGGAGTAGCACTGTTAATTTCCCTCAAGAAGTTTTCCTTTGCAATCACAACGTGGCTAACTGTTTCAGCCTGTCTCAGCTTTTGACTTGTCTTCCTCCCTAAGCTAATCATTTATAGTTTTTGATTTAAAGACAGAGACATGTAACTCTTCCTTTCACTTGAACGTTTAGAGGCCATTATAGGTTATTAATTGGCTTAATTTCAATATTGTTGTGTCTCAGGGAATAGGGTGGCCTGCGTAGAAGGAGAGAGAGCATTAATTAAGTTCACCATCTTATATGGCAGCAGTTCATGGCGCCCCAAAACAATTACATCGAAGTTACATCAACAAACAAACAAACAAACAAAAAAAGTTACAGCAAAGATCGCTGATCACAGATCACCGTAACAAATATAATAACAATGAAAAAATTTGAAATATTTTGAGACTTACCAAAATGTGATACAAAGACAGGAAGCTAGCAAATGCTGTTGGAAAAATGGCACCAACAGACTTGTTGAACGCAGGGTTGCTGCAAACCTTCAATTTGTAAAAAATACAATATGTGTATTTCAGAGATTCAAGGATGGCTCAATATTTGAAAATCAATCAAGGTAATCTACATATTAACAGTCTCAAAAAGAAAAACTACATGATCAAATCAATTGATGCAGAGTAAGTATTTGACAAAATTTAATAGTACTCATTAATAAAAAAAAAACTATCAGAAAACTAGAAATAGACGGGACTTCCTCAACTTGATTTTTAAGAAAAGCTTAAAAAAAACCTCTACACCTAATCATGTAGGACTGAATAGTGATAAACTGAACACTTTTCTCCTAAGTTTGTGAGCAAGGTATGGATGCCATTCTCATCTTTTCTGTTCTATCCGGGAAGTTTTAGCCAGGATAATAAGGTAAGAAAAGAAAATAAAAGGCATGCAGATCAGAAGGGAAGAAATAAAACTGTTGCTATTTGTACATGACATGGTCTATGTAGAAAACCCTAAGAAATTTACTCATAAAAAAATCTCCTAAAATTAATAAATGAGTTCAGCAAGGTCAGAGTACACAAGATCAACATAGAAAAATTATAAACTTTTAGATAACATAGGCACAAATCTTTGGGACCTAGAACTGAGTGAAGAATTTTTAAACTTGACACTAAACACATAAACCATAAAAAGAAAAATTGATAAATTGGATGTTATCAAAATTTTAAACTTTTCTTCTGTGAAATTTCCAGTTAATAGAATAAAAAGACAAGCTACAGACTGGGAGAAATTATTGCAAACCACATATTTGACAAAGAATACATATCAAGAATTCTCAGAAGTCAGCTGTAAAAAAAAATCCAACTAGTGAATGAGTAAGACTTTAAGAGACATTGCCATTTCACTGATTAGCATCTAAGATTGGCAAATAAGCACATGAAAAGATATCACCATAATTAGCCATCAGAAAAATCCAAATTAAGGCTGTGATGTGATAGCTGTACACACTGAATAGAAGAGCTAAAATTTAATAACAATAACAGGAATACACCATGCTGGTTAGTACACACAGAAACTGAATCTCTGAATAAGCCTGGTAGAAATGTAAAATGGTACAGCCACTCTGGAAAATAGTCTGGCACTTTCTTATAAAAATAAAAATGAAACTACCATAAGACTCAGCAATTGTATTTATCCTAGAGAATTGAAAACTTATGTCCACTGAAAAGTGTCTACATGAATTTTCATATCAGCTTTATTCTAATAACCAAAACTTGGAAACAATTAAACTATGCCTCAGTAAGTGAGTGGCTAAACAAACTGTGATACATTCATACCACCAAATAACAATAAAAAAGTAATGAACTGTTGATACACACAACAGTTTGCATGGCTCTCAAGGACATTATGCTGAGTGAAAAAAGCTAATTTCAAAAAGTCAAAACTGCATGCTTCTATTTATATAACATTCTTGAATTATGAAATTATAATAATGGAAAACAGATTTGTGATTCCTGAGGAAGGGAGGACTTATGAATATAGATTATCCTGGGGGGTACATATGAATATAAAGGGGTAGCAGAGAGAGATCTTTGTGGTGAAGGAATCTTCCTGTGTTCATTGCAGAGGTGGTTACACTGATCTACCCATGTGATTAAATGACATAGAACTATGCACATACATTGTACCAGGATCAGATTCTTCATATTGTTATTATACTATAGTTATATAAGTTGTAGCAATTAGAGAAAACTGGTAAAGTGTACACAGCCCCTTTACAAGCTAACTTTGCCACCTCCTCTGAATCTAAAATTATTTCTAAAAACATTAAGGAATAAAGAACATATAAAATTGAAATAAATAAAATCTTGTAAAATATGTTAAATTGGATGGAACTCAATGAAAATAATCATATACTAGGATTCCCATGGGCATCTGGATCTATGTTGTTGCCCATATTTTTCGTGTTACTTGTATGTTATCCTAGTAGATTGTAATTTTCAGGAAGGCAATGACTTTTACCTATTTTGTTGACTGTTGAATCCCAAGAGCTTAGATCAATGCTTGCATGTATGATGTAATCAGTAGAAACATGCTAAATGAGGCAAATAAGATAGTAGATCCATCATATTAGCATGCACAGAGAATAATTTACGGTAATAGATGAAATGATACTCATAGTCTCAGATCTTGACCATGAGAATTATAAAAATCTTGCCTAAACACCTTTGGATCCCCTACCTTTCCATTAGATCTTGTTTCATTTACTGAAGCAAGTGCAGGCACACTGTTACTCTAACTGTTGCTTTTGTAAGTTCTAAGTAAACAACAACAACAAAAAGCCTTGTTAGCCTTGAAGTGTATAATTTGGCAATAAAAAGCACAAAATAATTTAAAAATAGAACTTTACTTATTTTAAGTGTATTTATTTAAAGGCCAAGAGATAGCCTTTTTCGGGAGACAGCTTAGTTTGCATTGATTTTGGAACAGGATATATGGGCAGCATGATTGGAGTCATGTGGTTTAGCAACATTGCTTGGACAATTTGGGTTTATCAAGTGGGGCAGGCAGAAACAGCCAAAGTCTCGTAAATGTTACAGTGAAATACTTAGTTTAGGCCTTCAAGGTATTTCATGGTGATCTTTTGGCCAGCATGGGTCTCATGGTCAATATGCTTAAGCCAGATCTCAGAAACTAGATACTTAACTACTCTCTGTGGTTTCTGAATCTATGGAACAAGCAAGTTCTGTGATCATAGGAGATGCTTGAGTAATGAGAACAGTCCTTAGTTTTTCATGTGACTTTTGGTTCTCTTTGGAGACTTCAATCATTGATCCAAGTTATCAGCTGTATAGAGACATTTAAGACCGGAAAGGATGTAGCATGGGACTGTGATGCTAAGGAATATGAAATGTAGAATCATAAATGGATCCTTTCCCATGCACCAATCTTCCATAGTCCTAATCAGGGAAACAAATGTCAAGCTCCATCTGAATTGCCTGAAATGGATGACTCAGAAAGTGGCATAGGGGCAAGGTCTCAAAGTTTTCTTTTCTCTTTTTATCGTTACTAGTCAGGTATTGTTATATCAAAGATTATCTCTTAAAAACTAATGCATGGAATTAAAGGAAAAAATCTTCATTTCCATTTTTGATAATTAGAGGTCTAGAATCTTATACTAACAGAGGAAAAAAGTTGGCTCTGAAAATAAATTATAGAAAGAGATAAAGAAAGGGATGGCAGTCATTGACTCCTGACATTTGGGGGTCTTTGTCCATGAAATTTTTGGATAGAAGTTGCTTACATATGGAAGTCTTCTGCTAGATGCAGGTTTCTTGGGAAGCCTGTCTCCATCATGATGCCATTTTCTCTGGAGTATCTTGAGAGATCCCAATTATAGATGGCTGAGTTGTAAAGACCTCCAGGTCATGGGAATGAGATCATTTATTTTCAGTGGGCAAATGCAGGCCCAGGCATCCAACCGTTGTAATTTAATTGCTGTATTTGTAGTTAATAGTACCCGATAAGGTCCTTTCAACAAAATTCAAGAGCAATTTTATGTTGGTATCATCTTCAGTAAAACCAGTTCTTCAGATTAAAGTGTAGGGATTCCTGTGGTTTATTCCTGAAAGAAGCCACTTGGACCTATTAGTTATAAAGGTGAGTGTACTGCCTTAAACCTCTAAGTATTTGACCATTTGCTATGGACTAAATTGTGTCCCTCCAAAATTTATAGATTTTACTTTTTTAAACAAAAACCCTAACCCTCAATGTGACTGTATTTGGAGCTAAGGGCTATAAAGAGGTAATTAAACTTAAATGAGATCACAGGATGGGGCCAATAGGATTAGTATCCTTGTAAGGGAAGACAACAGAGAGCTCTCTCTCTGTCTCTGTCTCTTTGTCTCTCTCTCTGCTATGTGAGGATACAGTGAGAAAGTGCCTGTTTGCAAGCCAGGGAGAGGTCCATCACCAGAAATCAAATCAACCCGCACCTTTGTTCTTACACTTCCCAGCCTCTAAAATGTTGAGAAATAATTTTCTGCTGCTTAAACTACTCATTGCGTGACATTTTGTTATGGCAGCCTGAGCAGACTAATGTACCATTTATACCTGTAAAAAATTATATAATCAGTTATGGGAGATGTAAGTCTAGTCTCACAGGGTGAGTTGTGATTGGTTCATATGTCATAGCCTCTGATTTCTTTTGCTGAATTTCTGAAAGGCATTAAAGTTAAGGGTATGTCCCTGTATCGTGGCAGTCATAATTCTTTAGGTAATTTTCAAGCTTTATTTTAAATATATCAGTTATTCTTCTATTTTCACTGATGACTAAAGACAATGAGGATGTGGTGTTTCTGGATGATGGATAGTGTCTTACAAAGCACTTCGATTATTGACCTTGTAAAATGAGGACTTTGTTTACTGAATAAGTAATTTAGTATACCCCAAGTTGGAAATATAAAGACAATATGATGAAAATAAGGCATCCAGAAAATAGACAGACAATGGTAAGAACATTTTTATTGTCATTTGAAGAAGGTGAATGTTTAAAATCCACCTTTCAATATTTAAATAGACCTTTGGATCTTATCATACTTTTACTAGGCTTATAAGTTTAGCAGATGGAACATATGCCAGAAACATCCTCAGAAATTTTGAGTGAAGTAGTCTTATGAATGCTGATTTAAGATTGTAGATAATTTATCTATGCTTTGGGGATAAAATGAAAGTGTTCTAGGTAATGAATTATGTTAGCCAGCATTATTAGAATGAAAGAGAATGGAAACCTCTCTTGAGGGATAGCACGCAATTAGTTTATAAACAGGTAGTCAATGATTACCTGGTAGTGAGGACACATGATACATGGTGAGGACATTGACAGTTGTCTAGGACCTTTTGATTTATACCATGAGACATACCACAGGGATTACTGATTGTCCCTGAGTGACTAGTGCATACAATTTAGAAACATAAATCAGCTGGTAGACAAGTATTCTATCAGTCTTTGTGCTTGAACATTAATATCTTTTTGAACTAAGGAGTATGCAGTCATTAAAACTTATTTATATTAATATATCTTACTTATACACAGTGCACTATAAAAATTGAAATGCCAAACATACCTGATTGACTTTATAATCTTTCTTTCATAAGGAGAAGAAGGCAATCATTTTGGTACCTGTTGGTCATTCCAGGAAACCTACAGATATTTGTTATTCTTTATTTGGTGCCTGAATTTGGGAAAGACAAAAAAAAATGTGAACAAACAAACAAACAAAAAACACTTGACAGGGAATGTAAGAAACAGATAAGCCATATTTTTCAAAGGAAAAAATAGGGACAGCCATAAGGGGCAATGATTTTAGTAATTTAAATTGTACTCCTCAAAATGAGGACATTGAAAAACATTATTTAGTTCAAGAATGTGCTAGAAGCATTGAGAGTTAGAATATTTTTGTGATGAAAATAAAACCCTTTTTTTCTGGGCAGAGAATAACTTGGTCATTTTATTTTAAAAAGTTCAATTTTACTTTTTTGTATTTATCTAGTAATATTTTGCAGGAATCGAACTATACAGTGTTCCCTTACGAATAAATCTATTAACATAGAGTCAGAGTTATCAGAATGTTTAACATATTTCATTATTTTCATTCATTTTTATTATTCACATTTATATTTACATTCACACTCTATATGTAACATTATATATGTGTACAATAAGACATATACAGATATATAATTATTTGTATAAATAAGAAAATTAAACATTAATGTTAGTTTTAAAACATAATTAACATTATCGATATATAAAATAAACCAATGCATATTTTCTATTCAGTACTCTATCTTAATAAAATATGATGATTTCTTTAAGAAAATGGCAGATAATATTCATTATTTTGTATATATTCTTGTATCTATAATTGCTATGCTTAGTATAATCTCAAATATTTATTGTAGTATCATCATTAATCAAAACAACCAGCTTTTGTTCCTGCCCACCCAGATAAACTAGACAGTAGAAATTCAAATGTCTTAACTATTTTTCTTCAAGAAAGGTTACTCTGTGTTACATTTACTGATATATAAATGTATGTATGTATGCTGATGCATTTTAGTTCTTCTGCAATGCATACGAATAAGGAAAAATCTAAACTCAATTTAGTGAATAGTATGTTGTCTTTTTTTCCTACTTTGAATTTATCCAATTATCCCAATATTATTTACTAATAAATACAATTTAATGTTAGTGTAAGTTATTAAATTTGACTAAGAATATGAAAATTATAATTTACACTACACATTAAACCTTTACAATTTATGACATTATAAGAAATGAGATTAAACACTTTGAAGCATTTATTATTAAAATTCAATTTAGTTAAAAACAATTTTATATATTATATTTGGAATTTTTAATGGTTGCAGAAATAATGATAACTTATTTGACTCAGAAAACCATGGTAGAAATTTAAATATATCAAATTATGTGATTTTAAGATTAGTTTCAGATAAATATTGTATGAGGATTAATTTTATGTAATAAAACTGGAAGATGATATAGACTTTAAACAAATATTAACTTATTTATCAGAACTATTAAACTATTTTCATAACAAAATTCATATGTTTATGTTTGCTAAACTAAACTTTAAAGGCTCTAAAATCTCTTAGATTTTTCTCTAATCAGAGTTGTATGTTTAATTTTCTTCAACCAAGATTTTAAAGAAAAAGAAATACAGCTTAATAATTTTTGTTTTTTTTTTAACTTTACTCTCTACCTGGACTACATATTCCTAGATTCCACACAAATGAAAGAATATTTTCACAGATTAGTCTGCAAAAATTTTAAGAGGGTGGAGAAAGGAGTGGGGAAGGAAGTAAAAATAAATAGGTAAAGGAGAATTAAGAGGAATTAGCTTCAGACAAATAAAACATTTTCATTGTAAAAAGCTAATTATCTTCTTCAGAGAGAAGAGGGAGATTAGATGCAGGGAATCTATTTTTATACACACTCATGTATGTGCCCACACACACAACAAAGATTTGTTACATTTGGTTTAAATTAAAATAGCCTCTTTCTTAGGTGATTTCTTAAAGACATAAAAGACAATCTCTTCATGAGGGCTTCTTCCCTTTGTTTTAAGGTGCCTCTCAAATTAACAAATTTGCTCATTGCAAAATACTAAGTGGTCCTTGTAATTCTAAATTTCCTATTAAAAATTACCCAAATATTCAAATATTTGTGCCATTAGCAGCGTAATACACATGTACATATATGTCTTAATTTGACAACACCACTTTCTTACCTGTGCGTTCAAAAGCACCCTAGAAAGTGAAGGGAAAAAAGTAGAAGGCTCTTAACTGAGGACCATTATTACTAAAGCCCAGGCTTCACCTTGACATAAGCAGAATGCAAGATGGAAGCAGAATTCATATGGCAGTGTACTCTTGGGAGCCCCAAAAGGAAAGAAATGACAGTGAGTCTCTGATACATCATTCTTCCTTTTCAAAGCAGAATTACATGTTTATTCCTGATGCAGGCATGACACCAAAACTGAGGAAGGCACAACAGCACACTTAAATCTCATTAGCTTAATTCTTATTAAAAGATAACACATGTGAGAATAGATTTTAAATGAACATTTCATGGGGAACAGGAAGCTTAAAGATTTGAGGAAATAGACTGAGGAAGAGCAATCAATGTTCGGTTTTGTTGTGAGAATTGTTCACTGTTCAAATTAGCTGAAAGTAAGGGGAAATATAGGTTTTGTTAACTGAGAGATAAGATATAGGGCAGCAAGTTTGGGGCTGTGGGTTAGAAAGTGTTGGTTGGACAATTTGGGTTGGTCAGTGTAGGTGGGGAAGAACATGTGGAAGTGAAGTGCTGGCAGGGGTTGAAGGAAAATTTTTCTACTCTTTTGTGACCTGTCACCCATTCAATCTATGATTCTAACTGTCTCTAAAGAGAAAACATTGCTGCTTTCATTTTAGACGCACATACACACACACACACACACACACACACACACATTTTTCCTTAAATTATGTGATATTGTATAGCCTTTCTCCTTTATAAGGCTCACCTCACATTCTTTGTTCCTGAAAAGAATTAGAAAACACAGGCTAGAGTCCCCTCCCTTGATACATATTTGCCATTGGCATATGATAATGGGAAAGTAACTTACCTTCTTATTTGATTTCCTATGTTTTCTTTTAATATATAGAAGAAAGGGTTGATCAAGAGAGAGTGACCAGAAATGGAATCAGAAGGCAGTAGAACCTTGGAGAAAATATCACAATTCAAATCTAGACTTCATTTATGTATATTCGTGAAGATCACGTTTTAGTCTTTTCTTAGCTATATTAATAAAACTCTCGGGCTTCCCTGGTGGTGCAGTGGTTGAGAGTCCACCTGCCGATGCAGGGGACACGGGTTCGTGCCCCGGTCTGGCAAGATCCCACATGCCGCGGAGCGGCTGGGCCCGTGAGCCATGGCCGCTGAGCCTGCGTGTCCGGAGCCTGTGCTCCATAACGGGAGAGGCCACAACAGTGAGAGGCCCGCGTACCGCAAAATAAAATAAAATAAAGCTCTCTACACCGTTGCTCTTTTTGAAATAATCATACTTTCCTTAGACAATATTTTATTTTCCTCAATTATATTTTGGACAGTCTCTGCTTTGTTTTTATTTGCCTAGGAAGATAGCCTTTGCAAATGGTTAATTTTAACTATTTTGTGCTAGTGACTTTTACAGTTTTTTTATTCATTATAGTATTCCAGAAAGTAAGTTATTTTCATATGAGTGGAAAAGTAAGTAAATTGAATCACATCAATGTATGAATACTTAAGGTAATAATTTTAGATATGAAAAATAAGAAAATGTGTGTGGGGGCACTTAAATTTGTGAAGTTCTATTCAAATGTGGGATTTTTGTTGTGTTTGTTGTTCTGGACATGAGAGTGAAAAGGTACACACATTCTCATCTTGATTTGCTTGCAATAAATCTACTGCAGAGCGGTTGTTACCACCCTGATCATAATAGAGATATCTGTGCTCTAATATTAGATCTGAGCACATAATATCTTTTTATGCATATAGGAAGATAAGTTTATCAATTTTATGGCTTTTTTCAATAAGACAAGACTCTTCCACCATGGAAATTAGTCTCCTGCCAATGTTTGTATGATGCGACAGTACGCTCTTGGTTATAAATGACTGATACAGAGATATACATCTTCTCCCAAATGGGCAACCCAAAAGATTTTGGGATTGGTTTCAGACTTCACAGTGGTATGGGTGAAATGATATAAATTTGCATGGACATATAAAAAAAATTATATGAAGAAAATGTAGATCAGAAATGTAAAGCAGAATCAGGTAAGGTTAGTAGAAAATACTCTTTGGTCCCTGTTAGCTTTCCAGTTCCAATTTCTTATTCACCAAAAATACCCTTTTATTGTCTCTGATTGCCTCAGGATCCTTTAATCAAATTTCCTTATGTTTGAGCTATCCCAAGTCAGTGTCAGTTGAAACCAATAGAATATTAACTAAATTATTCTAAACTAAAACTCTGAAATGCTATTATTGGACAGAGTAGACCAAATTTTCTGAAACTTTTCATTCTAAGGGTGACATCTTAAATGATGGGCTCATAGAAGTCGTCCTTATGGTCCTTCCTTCACCCTTCTCCTTCTCTTCACACACAACAAAGTCAAACACCAACTTTAATTTCCCCAATGTGATATTTCTTTACTGGAATAGGTTAACTTTGGATTTTTGGCATGGTGTGTAGCATTTCCTGGTTTCTGACGTAGGCAGACAGGTCAGGCTCAGTTTATGCACAGAATATTCATTATTATTTTTTAAAAAACATCTTTATTGGAGTATAATTGCTTTACAATGATGTGTTAGTTCCTGCTTTATAACAAAGTGAATCAGCTATACATATACATATATCCCCATATCTCTTCCATCTTGCGTCTCCCTCCCTCTCATCCTCCCAATCCCACCCCTCTACGTGTTCAAAAAGCAGCAAGCTGATCTCCCTGTGCTACGCGGCTGCTTCCCACTAGCTATCAGTTTTACACTTGGTAGTGTATATATGTCCATGCCTCTCTCTCACTTCGTCCCAGTTTACCCTGCCCCCTCCCCGTGTCCTCAAGTCCATTCTCTAGTAAGTCTGCGTCTTTATTCCCATCCTGCCCCTAGGTTCTTCATGACTTTTTTTCTTTTTTGTCTTTAGATTCCATATATATGTGTTAGCATACGATATCTGTTTTTCTCTTTCTGACTTACTTCACTCTGTATGACAGACTCTAGGTCCATCCTCCTCACTACAAATAACTCAATTTTGTTCCTTTTTATGGCTGAGTAATATTCCATTGTATATATGTGCCACATCTTCTTTATCCATTCATCTGATTATGGACACTTAGGTTGCTTCCATGTCCTGGCTATTGTAAATACAGTGGCAATGAACATTGAGGTACATGACTCTTTCTGAATTATGGTTTTCTCAGGGTATATGCCCAGTAGTGGGATTGCTGGGTCATATGGTAGTTCTATTTTTAGTTTTTTAAGGAACCTCCATACTGTTCTCCATAGTGGCTGTATCAATTTACATTCCCACCAACAGTGCAAGAAGGTTCCCTTTTCTCCACACCCTCTCCAGCATTTACTGTTTGTAGATTTTTTGATGATGGCCATTCTGACTGGTGTGAGATGATATCTCATTGTAGTTTTGATTTGCATTTCCCTAATGATTAATGCTGTTGAGCATTCTTTCAGGTGTTTGTTGGCAATCTGTATATCTTCTTAAAAGAAATATCTATTTAGGTCTTCTGCCCATTTTTAGATTGGGTTGTTTGTTTTTTTGATATTGAGCTGCACGAGCTGCTTGTAAATTTTGGAGATTAATCCTTTGTCAGTTGCTTCATTTGCAAATACTTTCTCCCATTCTGAGGGCTGTCTTTTCATCTTGTTTATGGTTTCCTTTGCTATGCAAAAGCTTTTAAGTTTCATTAGGGACCAGTTGTTTTTTTTGTTTTTATTTCCATTTCTCTAGGAGGTGGGTCAAAAAGGATCTTGCTGTGATTTTTGTCATAGAGTGTTCTGCCTATGTTTTCCTCTAAGACTTTGATAATGTCTAGGCTTACATTTAGGTATTTAATCCATTTTGAGTTTATTTTTGTGTGTGGTGTTAGGGAGTGTTCTAATTTCATTTTTTTACATGTAGCTGTCCAGTTTTCCAAGCACCACTTATTGAAGAGGCTGTCTTTTCTCCACTGTATGTTCTTGCCTCCTTTATCAAAGATAAGGTGACCATATGTGCGTGGGTTTACCTCTGGGCTTTCTATCCTGTTCCATTGATCTATATTTCTGTTTTTGTGCCAGTACCATACTGCCTTGATTACTGTAGCTTTGTAGTATAGACTGAAGTCAGGGAGCCTGATTCCTCCAGCTCCATTTTTTTTTCTCAAGATTGCTTTGGCTATTTGGGGTCTTTTTATTTCCATACAAATTGTGAAACTTTTTGTTCTACTTCTGTGAAAACATGTCAGTGGTAGCTTGATAGGGATTGCATTGAATATGCAGATGGCTTTGGGTAGTAGAGTCATTTTCACAATGTTGATTCTTCCAATCCAAGAACATGGTATATCTCTCCACCTATTTGTATCATCTTTAATTTCTTTCATCAGCGTCTTATAGTTTTCTGCATACAGGTCTTTTGTCTCCTTAGGTAGGTTTATTCCTAGGTATTTTATTCTTTTTTTTGCAACGGTAAATAGGAGTGTTTCCTTAAATTAACTTTCAGATATTTCATCATTAGTGTATAGGAATGCAAGAGATTTCTGTCCATTAATTTTGTATCCTGCTGCTTTACCAAATTCATTGATTAACTCTAGTACTTTTCTGGTAGATCTTTAGGATTCTCTATGTATAGTATCATGTCATCTGCAAACAGGGGCAGCTTAACTTCTTCTTTTCCGATTTGGATTCCTTTTATTTCTTTTTCTTCTCTGATTGATGTGGCTAAAACTTCCAATACAATGTTGAATAATAGTGGTGAGAGCGGGCAACCTTGTCTTGTTCCTGATCTTAGTGGAATTGGTTTCAGTTTTTCACCATTGAGGACGATGCTGGCTGTGGGTTTGTCATATGTGGCCTTTATTATGTTGAGGTAAGTTCCCTCTATGCCAACTTTCTGGAGGGTTTTTATCATAAATGGGTGTTGAATTTTGTTGAAAGCTTTTTATGCATCTATTGAGATGATCATATGGTTTTTACTCTTCAATTTGTTAATATGGTGTATCACATAGATTGATTTGTGTATATTGAAGAATCCTTGCATTCCTGGGATAAACCCCACTTGATCATGGTATATGATCCTTTTAATGTGCTGTTGGATTGTGTTTGCTAGTATTTTGTTGACGATTTTTGCATCTATGTTCATCAGTGATATTGGCCTGAAGTTTTCTTTCTTTGTGACATCTTTGTCTGTTTTTGGTATCAGGGTGATGATGGCCTTGTAGAATGAGCTTGGGAGTGTTCCTCCCTCTGCTATATTTTGGAGGAGTCTGAGAAGGATAGGTGTTAGCTCTTCTCTAAATGTTTGATAGAATTCATCTGTGAAGCCATCTGGTCCTGGGCTTTTGTTTGTTGGAAGATTTTTTATCACAGTTTCAATTTCAGTGCTTGTGATTGGTCTGTTCATATTTTCTGTTTCTTCCTGGTTCAGTCTCGGAAGGTTATGCTTTTCTAAGAAGTTGTCCATTTCTTCCAGGTTGTCCATTTTATTGGCTTGTAGTAATCTTTCATGTTCCTTTGTATTTCTGCAGTGTCAGTTGTTACTTCTCCTTTTTCATTTCTAATTCTATTGATTTGAATCTTCTCCCTTTTTTTCCTGATGAGTCTGGCTAATGGCTTATCAATTTTGTTTTGTTTCTCAAAGAACCAGCTTTTAGTTTTATTGACTTTGCTATTGTTTTCATTTCTTTTTCATTTACTTCTGCTCTGATCTTTATGATTTCTTTCCTTCTTCTAACTTTCGGTTTCTTTTTTTCTTCTTTCTCTAATTGCTTTAGGTGTAAGATTAGGTTGTTTATTTGCGATGTTTCTTGTTTCTTAAGGTAGGATTGTATTGCTATAAACTTCCCTCTTAGAACTGCTTTTGCGGCATCCCATAGGTTTTGGGTTGTCGTGTTTTCATTGTCATTTGTTTCTAGGTATTTTTTTATTTCCTCTTTGATTTCCTCAGTGATCTCTTGGTTATTAAGTAGTGTATTGGTTAGCCTCCATGTGTTTGTATTTTTTACAGATTTTTTCCTGTAACTGATATCTAGTATCATAGTGTTGTGGTCAGAAAAGATACTTGATACAATTTCCAGTTTCCTAAATTTACCAAGGCTTGATTTGTGACCCAAGATATGATCTATCCTGGAGAATGTTCCATGAGCACTTGAGAAGAATGTGTATTCTGTTGTTTTTGAATGTAAATATCAATTAAGTCCATCTTGTTTAATGTATCATTTATAGCTTGTGTTTCCTTATTTATTTCCATTTTGGATGATCTGTCCATTGGTGAAAGTGGGGTGTTAAAGTCCCCTATTATGTATGTATTACTGTTGATTTCACCTTTTATGGCTGTTATTATTTGCCTTATATATTGAGGTGCTCCTATATTGGGTGCATAAATATTGACAATTGTTATATCTTCTTGGATTGATCCCTTGATCATTATGTAGTGTCCTTCTTTGTCTCTTGTAATAGTCTTTGTTTTAAAGTCTATTTTGTCTGATATGAGAATTGTTGCTCCAGCTTTCTTTTGATTTCCATTTGCATGGAATATCTTTTTCCATCCCCTCACTTTCAGTCTCTATGTGTCCCTAGGTCTAAAGTGGGTCTCTTGTAGATAGCATATGTATGGGTCTTGTTTTTGTATCCATTCAGCCAGTCTATGTCTTTTGGCTGGAGCATTTAATCCATTTACATTTAAGGTAATTATCAATATGTGTGTTCCTATTACCATTTTCTTAATTGTTTTGGGTTTGTTAATGTAGGTCTTTTCCTTCTCTTGTGTTTCCTGCCTAGAGAAGTTTCTTTAGCATTTGTTGTAAAGCTGGTTTGGTGGTGCTGAATTCTCTTAGCTTTTGCTTGTCTGTAAAGGTTTTAATTTCTCCATTAAATCTGAATGAGACCCTTGCTGGGTAGAGTAATCTTGGTTGTAGGTGTTTCCCTTTCATCACTTTAAATATGTCCTGCCTTCTGGCTTGCAGAGTTTCTGCTGAAAGATCAGCTGTTAACCTTATGGGGATTCCCTTGTATGTTATTTGTTGGTTTTCCCTTGCTGCTTTTAATATTTTTTCTTTGTATTTAATTTTTGATAGTTTGATTAATACGTGTCTTGGCATGTTTCTCCTTGGTTTTATCCTGAATGGTACTCTCTGTGGTTCCCGGACTTGATTAACTCCTTCCTTTCCTATATTCGGGAAGTTTTCAACTATAATCTCTTCAAATATTTTCTCAGTCCCTTTCTTTTTCTCTTCTTTTCTGGAACCCCTATAATTTGAATGTTGGTGTGTTTAATGTTGTCCCAGAGGTCTCTGAGACTGTCCTCAATTCTTTTCATTCTTTTTTCTTTATTCTGCTCTGCAGTAGTTATTTCCACTATTTTATCTTCCATGTCACTTATACATTCTTCTGCCTTAGTTATTCTGCTATTGATTCCTTCTAGAGAATTTTAAATTTCATTTATTGTGTTGTTCTTCATTGGTTTTTTGCTCTTTATTGCTCTTGTTAAACGTTTCTTGTATTTTCTCCATTCTATTTCCAAGATTTTAGATCATCTTTACTGTCATTATTCTGAATTCTTTTTCAGGTAGACAGCCTATTTTCTCTTCATTTGTTAGGTGTGGTGGGTTTTTACCTTGCTCCTTCATCTGCTGTGTGTTTCTCTGTCTTCTCATTTTGCTTAACTTACTGTGTTTGGGGTCTCCGTTTCGCAGGCTGCATGTTCGTAGTTCCCATTGTTTTTGGTGTCTGCCCCCAGTGGCTAAGGTTGGTTCCGTGGGTTGTGCAGGCTTCCTGGTGGAGGGGACTAGTGCGTGTGTTCTGGTGATGAGGCTGGATCTTGTCTTTCTGGTGGGCAGGTCCGTGTCTGGTGGTGTGGTTTGTTTGTTTTTTTTACATGTTTATTGGAGTATAATTGCTTTACAATGGTGTGTTAGTTTCTGCTTTATAACAAAGTGAATCAGTTATACTTATACATATGTTCCCATATCTCTTCCCTCTTGCGTCTCCCTCCCTCCAACCCTCCCTATCCCACCCCTCTAAGTGGTCACAATGCACTGAGCTGATCTCTCCGTGCTATGCGGCTGCTTCCCACTAGCTAACTGTTTTACGTTTGGTAGTGTATATATGTCCATTCCACTCTCACTTTGTCACAGCTTACCCTTCCCCCTCCCCATATCCTCAAGTCCATTCTCTAGTAGATCTGTGTCTTTATTCCTGTCTTTCCCCTAGATTCTTCATGACATTGGTAGTATGATTTGGCGTGTCTGTGACCTTATTATGATTTTAGGCAGCCTCTCTGCTAATGGGTGGGGTTGTGTTCCTGTTTTGCTAGCTGTTTGGAATAGGGCATCTAGCACTGTAGCTTGCTGGTCCTTGAGTGGAGCTGGGTCTTGGCATTGATATGGAGATCCCTGGGAGATTTTTGCTGTTTGATATTACGTGGAGCCAGGAGGTCTCTGGTGGACCAATCTCCTGAACTTGGCTCTCCCACTTCAGAGGCACAGCCCTGATGCCTGGGTGGTGCACCAATTCCCTGTCATCCACATGGCTCAGAATAAAAGGGAGAAAAAAGGAAAGAATAAAATAAAATAAAGTTATTAAAATAAATAATTATTTTAAAAAAATTTTAATAAAAAAGAAAGAAGAGAGAACCCGAACCAAAAAACCATCCACCAATGATAAAAAGCGCTAAAAACTATACTTAAAAAAAACAAAAAATGGACAGACCGAACCCTAGGACAAATGGTAAAAGCAAATCTATACAGACAAAATGACACAGATAAGAACACACATACACACTGACAAAAAGAGAAAAAGGGAAAAAAGAAAAAAAATATATATATATCATTGCTCCAAAGTCAACCTCCTCAATTTGGGATGATTCGTTGTCTCTTCAGGTATTCCACAGATACAGGGTACATCACGTTGACTGTGGAGATTTCATCCGCTGCTTCTGAGGCTGCTGGGAGAGATTTCCCTTTCTCTTCTTTGTTCGCACAGCTCCCAGGGTTCAGCTTTGGGTTTGGCCCCACCTCTGCGTGTAGGTCACCTGAGGGCATCTGTTCTTCGCTCAGACAGGACAGGGTTAAAGGAGCAGCTGATTCGGGGCCTCTGGCTCACTCAGGCCGGTGGGAGGGAGGGGTTCGGATCCGGGGTGAGCCTACGGAGGCAGAGGCCGGCGAGATGTTGCACCAACCTGAGGTGCGCCGTGCATTCTCCCAGGGAAGCTGTCCCTGGATCACGGGATCCTGGCCGTGGCAGGCTGCACAGGCTCCCCAGAAGGGGGGTGTGGATAGTGACCTGTGCTCACACACAGGGTTCTTGGTGGTGGCAGCAGCAGCCTTAGCGTCTCCTGTCCGTCTCTGGGGTCCGCGCTGATAGCTGTGGCTCGTGCCCATCTCTGGAGCTCCTTTAAGCTGCGCTCTTAATCCCCTCTCCTCGTGCACCAGGAAACAAAGAGGGAAGAAAACGTCTCTTGCCTCTTCGGCAGTTCCAGACTTTTTCCCGGACTCCCTCCCTGCTAGCCGTGGTGCACTAACCCCCTGCAGGCTGTGTTCACACCACCAGCCCCAGTCCTCTCCCTGCGCTCCAACCGAAGCCTGAGCCTCAGCTGCCAGCCTCCGCCGGCCCTGGCGGGGGAGCAGACCAGCCTCTCGGGCTGGTGATTGCTGGTCGGCACCGATCCTCTGTGCGGGAATCTCTCCGCTTTGCCCTCCCCCACCCCCCCGTGGCTGCGCTCTCCTCCGCGGCTCTGAAGCTTCCCCCTCCGCCACCTGCAGTCTCCGGCCGCGAAGGGGCTTCTAGCGTGTGGAAACCTCCCTCCTACTGGTGCAGGTCCTGTCCCTGTTTTGTCTCTGTTTTTTCTTTTTTTCTTTTGCCCTACCCAGGTATGTGGGGAGTTTCTTGCCTTTTTGGAGGTCTGAGGTCTTCTGCCAGCGTTCAGTAGATGTTCTGTAGGATTTGTTCCACATGTAGTTGTATTTCTGATGTATTTGTGGGGAGGAATGTGATCTCCGAGTCTTACTCTTCGGCCATCTTGAAGCTCCTCAGAAAATTCATTATTTTTGCAGCATATATTAATGAAAAAATTGACAAAGAAATTTCGATAGATACCATTGACTTTGTCCACCGAGGCCTTTTCAGATGCTAACCCATCCTCAGAATTGTAAGTATAGTGTAACAATGCTAATTTTCATCTAAGATATTAAATTTAATATGTGTTCCAAACAATATTTTACATGCTGAATACATTTTTCACCTCACTTGATTTTTTTCAAGCTTAGAAAATATGCCAGATCAAAGAGAATGAACTGTAGCTGCCTTGCTTAGGAAGGGGGGGAAAAAAGCCTAGATTATGTTTATTTCATCACTAAAAGGTACCTTGTGTCCCAGTGGAAAATTCTATGAGTTCCTTAGTGACTGAACGCTTTCTTTATGTTTTTCAATAAAAGTTGCCAAGACAACGGCTATCTTTCATAAACACTATGTAACTAGTGTTAGTTTTATGGTGGACTTCTCCATCCTGAACTAGTTGACGTTCCCTCAAGAAATTCCCGTAAGTGTGAGCTACAGCATTTTCATTCAGGTCATTCATCTTAATCTTCTGCCAAAGAAAAATAATGTTGCCTGCGAGAGTATTTTAAAATGACTGGTGAGAATATTGAAAGAACAATAAATTGCTAGTCAATGAAAATATATTGATGTGCAAAGTGAAAATTCTTCCCTAGTAGCTCTACCTTATTTAAAAAAGGAAGAAAGAGAGCGTAAGAGACAATGACCCCATATCCTTCTGCCCGGCTGTGCTCGCTGTGACAAGCCATAATAGGTAGGGACTCCACCAGACAGACCAGGAGCCCAACAACATGGACTTAGCAAGCATATTGCCATCCTTTTCTCAGGGTGCCCCTGTAAATTCCCACATAATTCATCAATGTAACTTACCTCACAAATAGAAAAAAAAGGAAATTTATTTTCTTACTTTCAGTACACAATGACTTGGCTACCGCTTTGCTCTCTGTATCACTCTCTTATCACCAACAATATACCATCAGAACTGGCCACCTTTCCTTTTCTCAAATATGCCCATTTCGTTTCTATCTAAGGGTCTTTGTACTAACTGTGCCTTCTATCTAGACCTTTATTGCCTGAAATTTCACATGCTGACTCTTATCATTTGTAAATCATTTCAACTGATATTTTTCATATACTTTGGATGAATAATTAATTGAATGCTTGCCCTTGCCTCTTCAGAATATAGGCTCCACGAGGCATAGATCTTCTCTGTCTTGTTCACTGCTGTATCTTCAGTGCCTGTAACAGGGTAGGTCAGAGAGTATTTATTTGCTGAATGAATGCATTACAATATCAACACAAACAAATGTTGAAAGCATAGCATATGCAATATAATGATTGTCACAAAATAACTACCATATTATAGCTTATTTAAAGTAGCCAAACCTTAAATCAGATAGTTTCAATAAGAGACTAAATAAAGAAAAAGATGTGTGACTCTTGGGAGTGGTGTAAAGAGACAGGGAATATTTGAATCTTTAAGGAGACATGACATATTTATATATTTTTCAAAATGAGTCATTGGTTTAAATAAAGTTGAGAATTCCTGCTTCAGTGACTGGTGTTTAACACCTGGATATTCCCACATGTTTGCTACGTATGTGTATATATGTGGTTCCATAAAAAAATGGTGTAAATCAGTGGTCTATATCTCAAAGATAAAGGGAGTAATTTGTTATCTGCCCTTTAATACCCAAAGGCTGTTGTTCTCTTCTTACCTGTTACAGAATAACTTTTTTGTGGTGAAGATTACAGGTCCTCAAATCAGAGAACTAGATTTGACTTTTGATTCTTTCATTATTTAACCTTTTTTAGCGTAAGTTTATTCAGCTGTAAAATGGCAATATTAACAGTATAATACTGAATGATAGGTTGTTGTATACATGTATGAAATAAGATTGGAGTCTAGCATATGTAAAAGAACAATACCTTACACTTTTTCAATACTTGTGTTTTATCTGTTTTGAATACTACATCACCTAATTTAGACTAACACATTTAAGTTAGGTATTATTATCACCACAATTAAGAGATAAGAAAACTGAGGAACAAAGAAGTAACTTTTTAGAATCATTCAATTAGCAGTAATTTTCACATAGAATAAGTCACATTTTCCCCTTGCAAGTTCTATTTCAATGGTCCTCACCGTTGCTCTAGCTACAATGAGCTTAAGCTATATTGAAAACAAATAAAACTGTTCCAACATCATCCGATTTATCTAGGTCACCACATGTTTTTACATTCTGACTATCCCTCATTTATCTTGCCTGACCCTTTGGTCATAGTTTTTTTCTATGTCTCCAATCCCTAAACTCCATCAAGAACACTGGCAGTATTATGGAGTGGTGGAATGGTTTAAGTGCGTTGACTCTGAGATCAGACATTCCAGAGTTGGAAATCTCACTCCATAACTCACTAGGACACTAGGAGTGTGATTTTGGTCAAATTAATTTAATATTTAATCTTCAGCTTTATTTCCGTAAGATTGGGGAAAACAATAGTATTTTTATAGGGTGGTGTGAGGAATAAATGAGAAAATGCGTATAAATGACTTAATGTGTTGCTGATTGCCTAGTAGATGCTTTGTTACTTTTAGCTTATTAACGATTCTGCTAGTCTTGATCACCTGTGATGTCCTTCTCATACAATGCTTATAGTCACCTTCTTACACTCAACATCTGGAGGGAAAGTGTGGTGATCATGGATGCTGTCAAATATTTCTGATTATCTCACTTTTCTGGCATATGGTAAGATTGACTCCCCTGATTCTTTGAAGTTAATTGTGGCTAATGCTTTGACCAATGAAATGTAGGTAGAAGTGTCTGTCTTTTCTAGCCAAACACAACTGAAGCTAGTGAATGATTTGCCATCTTCCCTTCTCCCTGCTTGACTAGCTGGAAAGGTTCTATGTGATGAATGCTGTCTCACCCTGAGAACTGGACTAGAGGATGTGGGGCAGGATTGCAAACAGACCCTGTGATGAACACATAATATAAGTAAGAAAGAACCCTTTGTTGTTTAAAATGCCATTAAGATTTTGGGGTTTCTCATAATAACAGTATAATCTAGGCTATCTGGACTAATGCAGGGGACACAAGACTTCTAGCATTGCCTTCTAAGATTTCACTAGGGGAAAGGTAATCTATTCATTCTAGCTTGTGAAATATGTTTTAACACAATACCTGTTTTGGATCTTTGCTTGTTTCTTGGTGAATAAATGCCTTGTTTTCTCTGAAGGAGGAAGGAGAGCTCTGTTGAAGACAAGTTCTGTGAATTTTAGGATCACAGGGATTATAACAAAAAAAAGGCAATCTCTGTAACAGGAAAGTCAAGAATAATGCAAATTGAAGAGATGATAGATACTCCTCCAAAATTAGAAATTCTGTCTCTCACGATTCCATATGACAATGATTACCAAAATGTGTAACCAGGGATAGATGGGGTCAGCAATCATGTCAAATTTGGCTTTTGCCATGTAACGCCCTAAAATCTAAAAGCAAATGCAAATACTGACACTTATCACTAATCATACTGTGGTTAATATAGATTAATGTTGTACCCACTTTTCCATTCTGTGAAGAGCATGGACATTTTCCTGATTACACTGGGTGATGGGAATTACTTTTTGTTTTTTTATTGGGATACCTCAAGCCACCTAGAGACAACAATGTCCCTTATTTAACTATAGGAGCATTTAAATCAAGAGTAGCTATTCTAAATCTTTACATTCCCCAAACATGATTATCCTTTATACTCTGTAGATGCTTAAATGCTAATGTAATACCATTGATGAATAAAAATGAACATTATTTGATACAAAGAAGATATATTATATTAGAATTCTTCCAGAGAAACAGACTAAGATATCTATCTATCTATTTATCTACCTATTTATCTATCAGGAAAGAGAGAGAGACACAGAGAGAGAGAGAGAATTTTAAAGAATTGACTCATGCAATTGTGGAAGAGACTGGCAAGTCAAAATTTTGCAGGGTAGAAAGGCAGGCTGGAGACCCAGCAAAAAAGATGATGATGTTACAGCTGGGGTCTGAAGGCGCTCTGGAGACAGAATTCCCTCCTCACTGGAGAATGTCAATTTTTCTTTTCTTCCTTAAGGTCTTCAACTGATTGGATGAGGCTCACCCACATCATGGAGAGTAATCTGTTTTACCCAAAGACTACTGTTTAAATATTAATTTTATCTAAAAATACCTTCACAGCAATGTCTGGACTAATTTTTGACCAAATATCTGAATGTTGTGGCCTAGCTAAGCTGACACATAAAACTAACCATCAAATATATTAAACCCTAAATGTTCAGTGCCTTAGTTTTTGTCTATGTAATGTTTTTACCCATTATTTTCCTAAGAACAGTAAGATTCACTTATATAAATTTAGAAAAACATATTCACTTCTGAAATTGGATTTTATAAATATGTTTTCTCTTAACTTTTTGACACTTTAGTTTTCCTGTGACTGTTGTTTATCCCCTTTCAGATTGCAGACAGAGAGCCATGTTCAGGTTAAGTCTGTTGGTGAATATTTACTGAATGGATACACTGAGCAGGAAGACTAGAAAGCAATGTTAGTAAATACACAGGTCTAGATAGAGTTAAGCCCTAGTGAGTTGGTCATTCTATCTTCCTTCCCTCCTCTTTATTCTAGCAC
This sequence comes from Delphinapterus leucas, assembly GCF_059928025.1. Lineage (NCBI taxonomy): Eukaryota > Metazoa > Chordata > Mammalia > Artiodactyla > Monodontidae > Delphinapterus > Delphinapterus leucas. The sequence goes on from NC_143140.1 coordinate 34,103,925, forward strand.
TACTCACTTTGTTTGATTCTGTGCAACTACTTCTCTTACTGATGTGTATTCTCTCTTTTTTTTTTTTTTTTACATTTTGAAGCTACTCCCCTTAAAAGAGCACTGAACCCAAAATAAGATCTATGAGAGCCAATCAGTTAATAATTGGCATGTTGTGACTTTGCTTAACATTGCTCTCATGGCTTACACCTCATGAGCACTATCTAGCCTAATTAGGGGTGTCACTCTTTGGTTCCTCATCCAATAAATTGTGGCCTATGTGGAAGTCATGTTGTACTAATTGTGACCACCTGTGTGTTAAGAGCTGCTTCACACTACTTGCTTGAAAGCAAGCTGTGCAGTTGGCTACCACTTTCAGAATTATATCCAGTACCACCAAGATCTGTATCATTACATTTTTATAATAGTGTCCAAAACAAAGGACCTGGAGTAAAAAAATACTTTCTAAGCCAAGTATTGTACATATAAATATATAATTTGTCTCATAAAACTGTTACAAATTATCTTTTAATAAAAGAGAAAAGCTAAAGTAGTTTGAAGTTTTTAGAACGTGGTACCATCTGAGAGACCAAACATAAGATTTTGCTTTTATAATGCTGAAAAAAAGGTAATTTATGCAAACATGAAAACATTATCTGAGCAATTATGAAAAGATAAATGATGGGCAAAAGTGACATTCTTTTAACTATCATTGCCATAAGGGTAAGAGTGTAGCCAATGTCCAGTTATTGAAAAGAACATGGTATAAAATTAAAGTGGAATAAAAACAAAGTGGGAGGATACCAAACTAGCTGGTGAGTAAATAAATAATCAAAAATGGTGAAAGATCAAAAGTAATTGATACTTTTCACAGTACTTTCAAAAGAGTCTTAGTCTAAGCATGGGTGTCTGGTTGAAGTGTGTTGTTTTAATGAGAGATCTCCCTGCTCCTTTCACTGATCTCAGCTTGCCTTGCTTACAGGAGATAATAGGCCCATAAAATATTAAGTTTATGAGAAATATTTAAATGCTCAGTAGAAAGGCACAAAGTGACCCATTTACATTTTTTTCATTGGCGAAAGCAAACACTTACTAAAAGATGCTTTTAAAATTTCCTTTTTCTTTCTGTTAGTTACCTTCACTCAGCACCCATCCAAATAACAGGCATATTTTACGGGATACACTTGTGGTATCACACTTGTTTCAAGTTTCTTATTTTCTTATGAGAAAAAACAGTACATAAATAACATAAATCTCAATAAGAGTGGTGTACTAATGGAGAATTTTTTCCCCACATATCTAGTTTGTACTCCTTTTTAAAAACTAATTTGGGATATAGTCCTTAGTTTCCAAATAAATAGTTGAAACAATTCTAAGCCTAAGTAGCTGAGCTCAATTAAACTTCACTTCTGACATTTTCTTACCATTTTTAGTTCTCTGTCATTGCCATGATATCCAGGCAGTTATTCCCTTTGGCAGTAACATTATCCTTTGTACTTCTGAACATCAATTTAATAGTTTGTTAGTAACATATGAGTTGTATTTTTGTAAGATGTCAAATCAGGGCAATATGAAATAAAGGGAAAACATTTAAATAATTCATCGAAGGAGAGATTGTTTATTCAGTTCACGTTAGCTGATTGTTATTTATCTGTTATAAAAGACAAGTATGAGATACAAAGACACACACACACTCTTGCCCCCAAGAACTTACCACCTAGCATGTATGACAGACACAAGTCATTTTCCTCTATTGTCTTTGGTATAAAGAGAACACTGCCTTTTTTACAATGTTCTAAACTTTTCATTTATAATATGTAATTTGTTCGTAAACTCTTGACTTGTTGAGTAAGTGAGAGGCAAAGAGGAGCAATTTCCAAATTTCAGTGAACTGGTAGGGTCCAGTGAAATGTAAAAAGGAGTAGCACTGGATTGAGGGCATAAGGTGAAGGCTTGTGGTTTATGGTTAAATGTGTGAGGAAAATGTTGATTCTGTGACACGTTACAGGGAATAATTTTCAATTTACTATATTTTTAAATTTATTAATCATCATGAAATTGTCTTTTTGTTTTTCTCTTCCTAGTTGATTTCATTGTCCTAAAGGGTGATTTTGATTTATTATTTTTACCAAACTTTTAAAATTTGCCCTCACAACATTCTCAGTTCATTGGGAATGAAGTGTGCAATCAACACTTTTGTGACCACCTTAGCAAGCAAACCTCCTCTACCTTTCTGAACTGGGAATCAGCTCACCTCCAGGCATTTGTACTGTTCTAGGAGGCTGTCCTCAAGCTTCTGTTTCACAGAAAGGCCCTTAATAATACCAGATAATTGTCTTAATGATGTTGAATATGTTGACATTGTCAAGCTACTTCTGAAAAGATGGAACTTTAATAAACTAAAAGTAATATTTGGAAAATGCATTATGCTTTTATAATTCACTTCATTATTTTCATTTGGTAGAAAATATTTTCCTATTTTTTAAAAAAAGATCGATGGGTAAGAAACCTGAACTCTTAAATCACAAAATGAACCTACATTTATCTAGAGAAAATAAACCCAAAGAATATAAGCCAGAGAAGTGCAAATCGGTTTTAAAAATACATTTGTAAATAGCTATCAAATGCCGTGCACGCTCCATAAACTGCAGACGGCTTCCTGAATAAAATGAGGACATGTAGCTCTATGACTATCTATCTCAGTTAGTTAAAAAAAATTCTGAGAAAATTTCTAAATAGGCCATATACTATCTGCAAAGGAATAAACAAAGTAGCCAGCAGTGACAGTGTTTGCT